>NC_048897.1:63189484-63219174 GCF_011077185.1 Oxyura jamaicensis
AAAAAAAAAAAAAAAAAAAAAAAAAAAAAAAAAAAAAGTAGTCTAGCTATCAGCTGAAGAACTGAAGAACTGATTTCAGTTAAAGCCTGCCTCTTGTTTCTTTTCTGAATCACTTTCAGGGCTCAGGCTGGCATGGACAGATGTCTCTGAAATTTGGGTAGTGTTAGGAAAGGGATGCGCTAAGGACATATCAGCTCAGCACACTGAGCTCATTCCTGGACCTACGCCTAGGTCAGAAATGGGTCTGATTGATTCGATATGATTGGTGCCTCCACATCTATTCAGCTGGTGAGGCTGGCTTTTAAATGACACTCAAAACAATTGTTGTAGGCTCTGCACTTGTTTGATTAAAACCAACCCTCCCCCCTCACCCTGTGGTGCGAATGATATGGAAGCATAAAAATGTGTTTGTGTGATAAGGAGTTGTGAAAATGAGAATTTCTGTTGAACAGCATGAACCATGCTCTCCACAATACTTTGAAAGCACTAGTGTTTTTTTAAGTTAATGGGATGTTACTGTATGAAGAAGTGTCTACTTACTAATAAACAAAAAGACTGGCCAAATTTACCTGAAAACATGATTTTATAAAGACCATTTTGCCTTATAGTAAAAAATTGATTTAGCTGGCCAAAAGTCTTGTCTGAGACACCTCTTTCTGACAGTTTCATTGGGTTATATCACCGGTGCTGAAAAATTGTCCAGAATTGACCTTGTATTAACTGCTGAGTGATGGTTTGTTTCAGAAAAAACTTTAGGCTGTGATAAATTGCCATTTTTCTTACTCATGATGTATACAAACAATGGGATGGGGCTCTATTTTTTTCTGTATTTTAGACTCTAATTTAATGCATGCCTCTACATTGCCACTTGAAATACTTCATAATAAACAAATTAGGAGAGGGTGAAAGGAAGGCACTTCAGAGAATTTGAATGAGTGATACTTAAGGAAAACTGGTTGTGTCAGAGAAATAAAGCAGAGACCAAGGAGTTAATCTGTTCTGGTAGATCATCCCTTCATACTTTTCCCAGCCACCAGCCAAGCTATTTCTCAAATGCCAGCCAAGAACTACTTGCAGCTGGCAAAAATCCACCGTTATCAGTGCAATGGAAAAGGGGTGAGGCAAAAAAAAAGAGTAATGTGGCCCTGTTGATAGTGAGGCGTAGGTTCCTGTGCTCTCATCTAGTAGACATGAGAGAATAAATAGTTAATGAAGATAACATTTATACAATGAGTAAGCTCAGTGGTATGTATGATGGTTTCCTAGGCATCTGGAACCTGTTTTGTTCTGTGGAGTATATAAAATTCATACAGGACCTGTGGAATTCATGTAGAACCTGGTTTCCCTGAGGTTCACAGAATCAAATTGTGATATCAAAACATACCAAACAACTAGTTCCTCAGTTATTTTGGGGATGACACATTAGGGACACAGAGAGGTTGAGAGGTGGAGAGATAACACATGAAACGCTGTAAAACATAGTGCAGAAATCTTTCAAAATCATTGTCATGTGGTGTTCTTGCAAACAGAAAGTGAGTGGATCTAGCAGATCCCCAAAGCTCCCCAAGCTTGTGCAATGTATCACTAGGGTGGAAATAAGTAATATTTTCAATTCTGAAGTCAACAGCTATACATAAAATAATGCTTCTTACAGGTCAGCATTTCCATAACTCCCCATTCATGTGGACCCCATGGCATAATGAGGAGCTGGCCAAGCCACTATCCATCATTTATCAGCAGTCCTGGCTATCGGGGGAGGTCCCAGCTGACTGGCGGCTAGCGAATGTGACGCCCATCTACAAGAAGGGCCGGAGGACTGACCCGGGGAACTACAGGCCTGTCAGTTTGACCTCAGTACCAGGGAAGCTCATGGAGCAGATCTTCTTGGGAGTCATCATGCGGCACTTGAAGGGCAAGCAGGCGATCAGGCCCAGTCAGCATGGGTTTATGGAAGGCAGGTCCTGCTTGACGAACCTGATCTCCTTCTATGACAAAGTGTCGCGCTGGGTGGACGAGGGAAAGGCTGTGGATGTGGTCTACCTTGACTTCAGCAAGGCTTTTGACACCGTCTCCCACAGCATTCTCCTCAAGAAACTGGCTGCTCTTGGCTTGGACTGGCGCACGCTTCGTTGGGTTAGAAACTGGCTGGATAGCCGGGCCCAGAGAGTTGTGGTAAATGGAGTCAAATCCAGTTGGAGGCCAGTCACTAGTGGCGTCCCTCAGGGCTCGGTGCTGGGGCTGGTCCTCTTTAACATCTTCATCAATGATCTGGACGAGGGCATTGAGTGCACCCTCAGTAAGTTTGCAGATGACACCAAGTTAGGTGCGAGTGTCGATCTGCTCGAGGGTAGGAAGGCTCTGCAGGAGGATCTGGATAGGCTGCACCGATGGGCTGGGGTCAACTGCATGAAGTTTAACAAGGCCAAGTGCCGGGTCCTGCACCTGGGGCGTAATAATCCCAAGCAGAGCTACAGGCTGGGAGATGAGTGGTTGGAGAGCTGCCAGGCGGAGAAGGACCTGGGAGTGATAGTGGACAGTCGGCTGAATATGAGCCAGCAGTGTGCTCAGGTGGCCAAGAAGGCCAACGGCATCCTGGCTTGTATCAGAAATAGTGTGACCAGCAGGGCTAGGGAGGTGATCGTCCCCCTGTACTCGGCTCTGGTGAGGCCGTACCTCGAGTACTGTGTTCAGTTTTGGGCCCCTCGCTACAAGAAGGACATCGAGGTGCTTGAGCGGGTCCAAAGAAGGGCGACGAAGCTGGTGAGGGGCCTGGAGAACAAGTCCTACGAGGAGCGGCTGAAGGAGCTGGGCTTATTCAGCCTGGAGAAGAGGAGGCTCAGGGGCGACCTTATCGCTCTCTACAGATACCTTAAAGGAGGCTGTAGAGAGGTGGGGGTTGGCCTGTTCTCCCACGTGCCTGGTGACAGGACGAGGGGGAATGGGCTAAAGTTGCGCCAGGGGAGTTTTAGGTCAGATGTTAGGAAGAGCTTCTTTACTGAAAGGGTTGTGAGGCATTGGAACAGGCTGCCCAGGGAGGTGGTAGAGTCACCATCCCTGGAAGTCTTCAAAAGACGTTTAGATGTAGAGCTTAGGGATATGGTTTAGTGGGGACTGTTAGTGTTAGGTTAGAGGTTGGACTCGATGATCTTGAGGTCTCTTCCAACCTAGAAATTCTGTGATTCTGTGATTCTGTGATTCTGTGATAATAAGTACAGATCAGATTCGTACAGGCTGAAAGAAGTGCCGGGCTCTTACACATGGTCAAATCAGCCTTGGCTGAACACACAGAGTAGAAAGTGAGCCATTGGCGATTTAAACTGGGAATTAATATTCTTTTCAAAGAACTAGAAATACCAGATAGAAAAGGCCACACTTCTTGCAGCTGGTTAATCACCACAGCTAGTTGATCTCTGTAGCTTGTATTAAGGAGTCCTGGGAAATGAGACCACTGAAAATAAAAAAATAAAAAATAAAAAATAAAGTAGCATTAATGCATTCTGCTGCCTTTTCTAGTGTAATTGATGACTGCTTAATACACTGCTTTCTTAATACCCTGCTCTCTGGCTCATTGTACAGTCTTTTGTGCACCACATGCATAAAAGAATACACATGTGAAATGAAGGTGGCTAATTTTCAAGCAAACCTGGAATATTATTTTTTAAGTTCTGAGTTTAACTGAAACCAAACATAAATGCCATTGAAAAATTAGTCTGTACCCAAAATCTTGCACATTTAAGAACTGCCAATCTGTTAAAGACTGTAGGAGCACTTACTCCATAGGCTCCTGAACACTTCAGTGTGTGCAAATCTGTGTGCATTTGTGTGCGTATGCATACACAGACATGTGGTCATCTGTTGTTTCAAACCTAAAATACTTATTTGGATCTGTTGCTTTTTAAAGGGGAAAATCTCCAGTCTGTCTAGAACTTCATGTTATTTATCTGTATTAATAACAAATTAACTCTATTCCTGTGCCAAACTTGGGAATCTGAAATGTGAATATGAGCTGGGGCTGGTACATTTGCACTGCACTGGATGAACACTTCTCGGGAGGCTAGCGCTAGCGAGGAATGTGCTGTGGAAATAGCTCCATCTATTGAGTGTGACTGAGCTGAAGACATTCCTCCGGGGTAGCAAGACGCTGTCTGTCCTCTGTTTAACAGCAGTTGTGTATCTGTTGTTTTTCAGAAAGAAAACAGCAAACGTAGGAACCTCCTATTATCTGTGAAATTATTTCAGATTTTACAAGTGTTATAAAAATACATCCAATATTTAATGTGGTCGTTTAATGATAGACTATTCTTTTCTCACTGAAGTGTTTACGGAGTCCATTATGTCTAAATTAGCAAAAATATCTTTGATGGCTTGACTACATATTTTCTGAATGAGTTTTAAAAGAAATGAAAAGCAGTGAAAAGTTTTCATTCTTGACATACTCTTCCCACAGTTAAAGGTACTTCTTATCTCAGAATATATTTTAAATAAGGAGAAGCAGGTCACTGGGATTTGAAAGCTGGTATGTTTATAAATATTCATTATTGCCTTCAAGACAAAACTTGTAAGGGCAATGTGAAAATACATTGTTATCCTTATTTGAGACCCGGCTACAAAATCCTC
This sequence comes from Oxyura jamaicensis, assembly GCF_011077185.1. NCBI lineage: Eukaryota > Metazoa > Chordata > Aves > Anseriformes > Anatidae > Oxyura > Oxyura jamaicensis. Next base: position 63,194,102 of record NC_048897.1, read on the forward strand.
TATCTACTCTCTTGCCTGTCTTTTTGATGGAATTGTTCTTAGCTGATGAAAAAGAAAATTTGTTACTAGACCAACTAAAATTAGTAAGAGTTTTAACATGAATAGAGTTAGGGCTTAGTGAGGAATATTTCAGGAAGGAATACATCATAGTAAAACCTGCAGTATGTTCAGTCCTAAAGAAAAGATAGTACTCATGTAATGGTCACCCAATTAATGCCTTCTTACTTCTCTTTCTTAGAAAGGATTAGTGGCTGTAATAGTTATTTAAGGACGGTTGAATAAGATAATGGCATCTAACTAATCAGATGCCTGTTGCAGATATTTGTAAGCAGGGCTTCAGATTCTCCAGCATCCCACCAAGACTAGGAATGTCTGTTTAAAATCCAGGTTTCAGACATTCTAGGATTTTTGGTTTTCTGAAAGGAACTGTGCAGCACCTCAGCTGAGTGGGAATATAAAACATCATCTCAGTTTTAATCATTTTTATGCTTATCCTATTATCAGCACATAGAAAGCAGATATCTTTACACACACACACACACAGACATATATATCCTTAAGAATAGGTAAAATCCTTTGTGTATGAACACAGTTCTGGATATGTGTTGCTTCCTTATTCAGCTGTCTTGTTACATGTATGCATGGTGTTTTTCCTCAGTAAAATTTCCCTCAATGTAGTTTACATTAAAATCTACAATGTATTGTTTTAAAATGTGAGATTGAATACTGTGGTTATGACACCAGGAGATTAACGTCATTAGCTCAAGACAGGCACCGTGGAGACAGGTGCCGTGCATGTTTCTCCGTGTAGCTCTGCCAATGCACATTAATCTTGATCTGCAACATTCCTGCTATTCCAGTCCTGGGTTCCTCTTGTGCCAAATTTTATAGTTTATTTATCTGCAGGTATAGCAAAGTTTCCATCAAAGCAGAAGTTCTTATGACTACCTTTTACTCATTTTCAACTTCTGTTTTTTACTCAGCTGGTACAATCTGTCTCATCCATGGTGTCTGTTAAGAAGGGAAGGGCTCAGACTTGAGTCTGGCTGGCACTGAAATAATGGCATGATTTTACATGATCTGAATGTCAAAAGCAAAGAACCTCAAAGTTAATCATTGGTTACTATAACAAGACTCAGCCTCACTAATCCTTTTCTGTTTTCAGTCTATGTCACTGTGCCACTTGACCTGCTTCCTCAGAGCTGGGTTATGTACCCTCAGCACATGTTGCACAAGGAATCCAGTCTGGGAAGGGAAAATGATTCTTGCAAAGCTTTAGGTGTTGACTTTGCTTGGACCAAAACTCACAGGAGAAAGGGATGATGCCTTTGAGCTCACTGGACATAAAACATCATATCTCAGGCATTTACTCACCCTTCCCATCCTGGGCTTGCAACAGAGCAACTTTGTCTTTTAAGTACAGAGGAGTATCCAGTTTCAGACAAAAAGGACATCTGTACGCAGTGGTTTTGCCTCCAGGATTGGGAGTAAAGATCCAATCTCCTGCCACCACCACACCTATTCTGAATCCACAGGAGATCATTTTTATTCCCTTTCATGCCATTCGTCATAGCTGGCAGAGGAATAAGGACAGCAGCAGTCTGCTGTGTGATTGATATGTTTGTGCTGCTTTGTGTTAAGCAGTAATGTTTTTGCATATCTTACGTTATCCACTTCTAGTATATTCCGTTACCCACACCCACTTCTCTGCCAATGGGTAAAATGGAATGACAAGTTTAGCTCCTGCTTAGCTCACTCTGAATACTCCACATAAGGGGTGATATATGCCAAGTACTTATCACTGTAAGTGCTAGTTTGCCAGACTCCAGCTAGACTGGAATGGGGTTCACAAAAAAGTCCTGTGAGGTGCTATCTATATATATAACATTTTTTCCTTTACTTTCCTGTATGGTTGTTAGCATCCTCTGGTAGCCCAGATGTTAGAAACAGCCTTGCAGGAAATTACAGTGCGCTACAGCAATCTGCCCAAATGAAGCATTGTTCTTGTGCTGAAACACCTGACACACAGTACCCAGTTGCTTGCTCAGAGCACAATGCTAGTATGGCTGGGAGAGATGAGGCTGAGTAAAATCTGCATGAATGCTCACACTCGTAGGGGTGCATGAGTAGGTGGGATGGATGGGTCCTTTCCATGCAGGATCGTGGCAAGTGTTGTATTCACTGGCATGTGATCCCACCAGAGGCACAAAGCATACAGACGGGCATCCTTTGGTATATCCAAGATTTCACTTGAATGCTGCTGTTCAACAAAATGAATAAAATTCAGCCAGGTCATCCTGTCGTGCCGTCAGTGCCGGGTATTTACAGCTGATACTATACCAGCAAGAGAAGAACAGTGTACAGGACCATAAGATCACTTTGCTAGTATTTCCAGCTTTAAGCAGTAAAAATCTAGTTCTTAGTTCCTTAGAGCATCCAGCTGGTGGTGCCAGATAGTAACTACAAAGGACACTTATTCAGTATTTTAAATGCTTGGAATATAAAATGTTTGGATGAAGGCATCTTTACAGTTATTTCTTAGATTTTTTAACTACTGTCCTTTCTTTCAGTGAAAACAGCAACTCACCTTGTAAAAATAATCTGTTGTATGTTTATGCCTCACACATAGTGGCATATGTGCCACTTCTCCACTCTAATTTAGTTGAGAGCTTATTCTGTGCATGAGGTGTAAAACAAGTACATAAAAGATGTATATAGATATATGTGAGTGATAATATGTGGGATGATCAGGCCCAGGACATTTTGCTCTGCTGTAAGATGTTTATTACTTCATAAATCATGGTAAACCTTAAGAACACATACATCTGTTTTCTTGGGTGGTGACCATCTTTCATACCTGGCATTCATATAACTTACATGATCCGATGTCCAGGATCTTTTACACATTTATTATGGCTATTGATGAGTCAGCTTGTGACCTTTTTTTTTCTGTGAAGTCCAGTAGTTAAAAGTGTTTGGCTTGGAAGAAGATACCTGCTTTCAAATTTAAAAAGGGGGGCTGAGGGGGAAGTAGGAAAGGAACACTGTGTTATGTTTCATTGGCCTAACAGTGACCTATAAAATGTGCTGGTGAGAACAGAAAATGTAATGTGCCAATGACTGCAGCCATGGTTTGTTTTCATTCTTTTTGATATTTTATTATAAAGGTTAAAGCAGGGGAAAGGGAATGCTAACCTGAAGTGCTAGCTTTCCTGTGGCTCCCTGCCATGTAAGTTGGTGCTGATTTGAAGGGGTCAGGTTCTTTGTTGGCACACAGGAGGCAGTGAGGAATAAATCCTATCCTTTCAGGACAGTCAGATTTTATAACAAGGTCACGGGTTTGGTCATTTTAGGAAGATTTTTTGCACTGTTCTAGAGAGTGCCCTTGGTCTCCATGGGCCTCCTGCTTCCTGCTGAGAGATTGCAACAGACAGCTGCTTGCTTAACACATGGGTTTTGCTGAGATAGGCTGAGCAGAGGGCAGAGTGCAAGTATGACCAGTCGACCAGTCAGGGCGGGGAAAGTATCAGAAAGGTGAGTCAGGCAGAGGGAGGCACGTGGGGAATGGCACGGATAACTCAAGCTTCCTCCACTTGGCCTCTAGAACTGATGAACTCATGACCATTGCAATTCACCCAGGCACCGTGATGGGCATTTTTCAGAGCACAACAGTCAGATCTTTGGCCACTGAAAGCAAGCAAGTAGAAGGTATTTGCTGAATGAGCACTAAGAGCAAGTTGACTTCAGAGGCATCTGCTTAGAGTTTCCACTTTTCCACTTTTCCACTTTTAAAAGAACACTTTCATTTGGCTTCAGGGATGAAGGCACTTTCATATGTATGTTTATATTAAATGCTCATGTAAGAAGGAATATTAACTATACTGTTGAGAAAAAAGTTATATTCTCTAGTACAGTAAAATCAGTCATTGGGATTGGTTAGTTTGATATTTTAAAAATACACCATGCAGTAGAAATCTGAGAGGAACAGCTCGCTCTGTTCTCAGATGTTGTGTCCAACAAGTATGACTTTGTGCACTTTTGCTCTGCTGAAGTATGCCGCGTGAAGTCTCCTGAAGTATTCCCCATGCAGCTGTGGAGGCTGATGATTTACTCAAACCCATTAAGAAAATTAAATCCTCTTCAAAGAATTACGTCCAATCATTCTGCAAATGTTTTGAAACACAACGGCTGTGCTCTGCCCTTAGTTGCTCTTGTGAAATCCAGCTGCAGTGAATGGAGGCTACGTGTGAGGACAGGGCTGGACTACAGCCCGTTCAACACGGCTGGGCAGTTACAGCTTGTGTTTGCAGCATGTCTTCAGGGAAGCAGGGAGTCCATTTAAAATCCCCACCGTATTGTTTTCATTGCCACAATACCTTTAATCTGTCTTACAAGAACGGCTTGGGATGCAGTAGCAGAAGAAATATGGGACACAAACCATCATCATTTATACGCACATAAACGAATGTTTGAACTAAATGATCTAAAAAAACAACCACCGGTTAAGCTCTGGTTGCTCACATCTGGGTTGCGTGACTACAACTAAGAACAGAATGTGGCTGATCATTCTTACGTGTATCTACAGTCATTAACCATTTAATGAAATCAAGAAGATAAATTGTGCCGTTGATGAAATTTCTCAGGCTATGTACATGCTACCTTTCCTTCTGGGAGTTTAGTTAAATGGGATTTTCCCTATCCTTCAGGCAAGCAAATTGCTCTCTTTTTCCTTTTGATCTCTCAGGAGTCTGTTTTTTAGCCTGCTTGTCTTACCTTAATTCCTTTTGATAAAAGATCCCTTTTATTATGCATGCTAAAATTGTTGGATGGGCCTAGTTTACACGCCATGGTGAAATTAAATAAGCAGTGTGTGTAAATACAGAAACTTTTAAAATGTCATGTATCACTTCATTTTTCTCTAGGTCTTAACACTAGATTTCACAATATCATGAGTATCATGACTGTTTATTTATTTATTATTAATTTTTGGAACTCCAGCTTCTGGATTTTTTTTTCTTAAAATTAATGTGAAAATAGCTTATTTATCAAGCTCTTGTGGTAGCAGAAGGGTACTTAATAACTTGCTCAGTTGCACGTGAAAAGCTCAGAAGGTAAAAAGTGAATTAAAAGCAGTTTTACTGTGAAAAAAAAATAATCTGATTATGATTCATGATTTTAGAATGCTTGGGATTGGTGATATTTCATACACAGTTTGTCACTTATTAGCAGATAAGCAAGAGAGCAAGATTTCTGTATGGGAGAATTTCAGGTTATTAATTTGATGCTTTATTCATATCTATTAGCCGACATCTTAGGCACGTGGTAGTTTTCAACACATCTAGAAATGGGACTAATAATTTAGCCAATGACTATAAAAAGGATATCTGTTTTTATGGGTTGGTCAGATGATCTCCTCCTTACAAGTTTTTCTAAACTAGGGATATTTGAGCTTACTTAATGGGTGCGGTCTTTGGTTCCTGGGAACCTCTTACATTGAACATCATATTTTAAAGGACAACTAGAAAAAAGTTATTAGCTATAGAATTGAAAAAAAAAAAAAAGTTTTTGTTTGGAAGTTGTTGTTTTTTTCTTATTAGACTGTTGTATAGCTTGGAAGCAAAAACCTATTTTTATGCCCTGTTAGCTTAATTTTCAACTAGTAAATTAGTATTTGAATTTCCTATCATAATCTAATTAACATTATGTTTTCCGTAGTAAATAATGGTAGCATCTCCCTTGTCTGTTCAGTGTGAAAGTATAGAAAGATACCAACATAATTAGCATCTTTTTTTTTTTTTTTTTGTATAAACTAAATTTTAGAAATTAGCTTAAAATATTGGAAAAAAGTCTCCTACAGGCCTTCATTCTGTAAGCATTTAGGCAGGTATCAGATTTTGATGATCTGAAGCAACATAATTTAGAAATGATGCATTTTTTATTATATTAAGACTTATTTTCTGCTTTTAACAACTGCTACTGTATTTCTGACTTGTGTAGCTTTACAAGACCTCAAGATCAATGTTATTGATACTTAATATTTAAAGTGACTTTCAGGTGAAGGTTTCTTCAGAACCTTGAATTCTGAACAGACATCTGTAAGGGGGGGATTTAATTTGTTTAAAAGTAGCGGAATCAATATACAAACATAGAAGACATTTTTAGCTGTGAATTTGCTGCAGAAGCTACTCCCTGATTGCACGGACATGCTGTTGTAAAGTAGTTTGCATTTCCTAATGTCACTTTTACAGGCTTCAAATCACTGCAGCCTATAAAAAAGAAGTTTACCATTATGCAACAGTTAAAAATGAACAATAAAAGACAATAAGAAGTGATAACTCCTAAAGAAGCATTCATACCAAGTATTTGTATTGCCAGTGAAAGTATTTATTGCATATATATTTTTTAAATGAAGGGCAGATTCTACATGTAATTAGATTCTTGATAACAAGGTTAGGATCATTCCTTTTGTACTTGCTCTGTTCAGTATCTGAATATTGACAATTTATGGAGGTAGGAATTTATGAACAACAACAACAAAAAACCATTCACACTCCATTATTTCCTGGTGTTTCTTCCAACAGTATCTCAATTTTGATTGTACACTGATCTACAAAAATAGCAGGCATTGCTATTTCAGTGTTTTGTTTTGTTTTCTGTCTTGTTTTCTTCATAATGAAAAAGTAAAAATGTATGCAATAACTAGCCTTCGTTTCTCATATACTGAGCAAACCAGATGCCAGGTTCAAATAGTTGATTTTCTCCTCTTATATTTCTAGGACATTTTTCACTTTTCTGTACATGTTTATTCCTAAAATGTTACCTTATTTTACCTCCATGAAAGAAGACGTGAAAGCTACAGAACAAAGACTTTCTAATGACAAAAGCCAAACTAAACACAGCAGAGCTACAGCAGATCCCCAGTTGGAAACACCCATAGAGAATTAGATAATCTTTTTTAATTATGTAACATCAAACGTAGCAGCAACCAAGAAAATATTCTCACCTAACACACCTATAGCCTGCCTGTGTTTTTAGAACTTATTTTGTTAGGACATCTTTTCTGCTACTCAGTTTCTTCTTCTCCCTGCAAAATCAGATAAAACTTGTTCAAGAAATACAACTCTTTTCCCTCAAATTAAAATTCCAGTGCTTTACACAGAATGTAGGAGGCCAAAGCCAGAACCAAAAATTTTGAGATGGCAAGGGCAGGGTAGCCTAGCTCAGCTGAGGGCTATAAACACCAATTGCTTAACTTTTAAATTAAAGAGTAGCTTCTATCTTTCAGCTCTCCTGTTTCTAACCTCTTAGTTGTTGCTACAGGAAAAATTCTCACAGTATTTGCACTTTGAGGTATCAAGAGGGGATTTAAAAGCAGAAAGAGAAGAAGAAAAATGTGTCAGCTGATGTCTCCTGCTTGATGATTTGGTGGATGAAGATTTTTTTTTTTAAAAAGGGAAACCTAGAAACAGAGGGAGAAAATGTTAAAACAGGCATTGTGTCACAGCAGAATACAGAACATTTGTGTCAGAAGTAAGACTGCCGTGACCCAGGTCCCTATCTCTCACAGATGTACTTAGCTTTGCATGCTAATTAAAACCCTTTGAAGCTGACAGGACTGAATGGTTGTGGCTTAACTAAGTCCTCCAATACTGCGTGTTCCAAAGAATGAGGTTTGATTAGAAGCCACTTTAACTTTTACCTTATTTCTGTTGTATCCTTGATAGATATAGTCCAAGCTGGAATCTGTTGAATGTTCCAGTTCTGACCCTGATCCTCCAACATCCCATTTAACTACTCACATGATAAAGTTATTTGTAAAAGTTAAATCTTTGCAGGATTATGATCTAAAGGAGTATTAGAGCCTGATCCAACAACTTCAGAGGCCTGCCCTAGATTTTGATGATCAGTGTATCAGAGCCATACTAAAAGGATTAAGATGCTGCTGGTACTTACTGAAGATACCGTTTTCCCCAAAGCACAGTTCAGTTTTCTGGTGTTGACACAGCTAGAGTAAGTGGTGTAAGTTTGCACATTGTATAATATGTCGCTATACTTAAATTAGTATAACTCTGATAGTTTATAGTGGCTCCAGTAGCCTTCGTTTTATTTATGCATTCATAATCCAAATGCTTAGCAGTATAAATATCTTCTCTGTGTGGCTATAAATACAGACATATATTTACTTATATAATGTGTGAGGTTATGTCATGTAGGAACACAAAATTTTGCTGCTGCCTCTCTGAGATTAGTGGGTTACCTGCTGTAGCAGAGTGGAGGAGTTAGGCAGGCTGCCACAGCACTGTCCCAAGACCAGGCCTTTCTTTAGAAAGGGCAGGATTTTGGAAATAGAATTGCACTTTATAGCTCTTTAGAAGCTCCTATGTGCTAGGTTTTTGTCAAAAATTAAGAAAGAAGACATTGGAACCCTTTTCCCAATTCTGATGCAGAAATATTCTGGGGTCTTTTCACTTTCCCCTTCAAATTCCCTTTTTTACCTTAAAATGCAACTACAGATGTAAAAGTCTCAGCAAATACTGAGGTATAGGTGGTTTTTCATGTATGTCAGAAACCTGATGCTGCTTGGTTTAAATTTAGGATTTCCAGCTGACATGGATCTGTTGTGTTGCTTCTTAATGAAAAAAAAATCTGTCATGTCGTGTGCAATCATAGCTGTTTTGTTTGTTTTAAAAATGGCTTTCTTCACAAGCTGGATTTTGTTCAATGTGCACAGCCTATTCTGGCATATTGTTCAGCAGTGATTGAGACAAGAACACTTACCCAGGTGAATAGTCTTCTCCCATAGGAATAAATGTAGCAGAATCTAATTAAATGAGTCTCTTTGTATAGAGAATATATAGAAACTGAATCTATCAATGGGACAAGAAGAGAGCTTAATTCAGAAAAAGCCCTCAGAACTGCAAGTTCTAAAAGATTTAAATTCTTCATAAAAGACGAAATATTGCTGTGACTTTTTAAACATTATTTGTCATGCTTTGTGTTCAGCTTTTGTTTGTTCTGTGGTCATGTTTGTTTCTTCTTGGGTCAGTGAGTTTAGGGAGAGTATAAACCTGGACTGGCTGTTCCAGAGTCATGGGTATCAACTCTATGAATGAAACAGGAAATTATTTCTTCTGATTGATCTTACGCTGGCGTGGAAATCCACAATATCAATTTTTGCTCCCTTATGTAGCTACTGTGCATGATCCAGTGCAGCCTTTCACCTTTTCTGTTAAGTCTGGGCAGTCTTTTATTTGTTTCTCATGACCGAGAAACTGCCTGTTTTACACTGTTTATCATTAGAAGGAGGAAGATTGGCAAAAATTCATTACCAGGAAGGGAAACAAAAAGGAGGGGTGGGAGGGGCACAAAAAAAAACAACTGGCACAAAAGTCTTCTAAATATAACCGCTTACTGAATTTACTGATTTTATTTTTTCTTTATATGGAATTATTTTTCAGTTACTGTATCCTTTCAGATTGAGACTGTTGGGTTATTTTTGAATCTTCTCATTTGAGAACAGTATTTCAAGCATTTGAACATTTTCTACCATTTGTGGAAGAGAACTAGGCTTTGACCCTGTCACCGCCCTGGATGTCTTAACACTTGGCCACACCTTTATTTACTGCAGACTGGATAACTGTGATTCCTCCCTCGCTTCCTGCTCAGGCACCACTACTAAAAGGTTTTGTTAGAGTCAATATGTTGATAACAGCACTTTATAATCTTTTTAAACTTTCTGGTTACATTATCCTCTTATGGATTCTTTGCATTGAATAATGGCATATGTCCTTGACTTCAAATTCCTACTTTTAAATTATTGTATGTACAAAGATATATTTACAACTTTGTATACCAAGAATTCAAAGGATATAGCTGTTTAAAGAACTTTTTAGTCCTGTAGCATTTTTAACAAATTGTAGGATATCAGGGACTTAAAAATAGATAATGTAACTAAATTTAAACAGGGAAAAGGCACTGATCATGAACTTCAGAGCAGTTACCCTGAGAAGCAAAATTAGACAAATCTGAGGTGAGTTGCAATAAGAAAATAAAAAACCTGATGGTAACAATTGATACCACTTGACATAGTTTTATGAGTGATAGAGCTTGACAATGGCTATGTAATATGCATTTGTAAGTGTGGCTAATAAAGATATCTGTGTTGATCTAATATATGATTCAATCATCCTAAGAACATTGTATGTTCTAATTAAAAAAAAAAAAAAAAAAAAAAAAAAGTGAAACACATAGAAATGTTGTATTGAATAGCTAGTTACATGACAAGCTGAAGAGGTGGTAATAAGAGTAGTTAGCTTTAACCATTTCTAAGTTACCCCCAAGATTTTTTCTTGCTCTGTTGAAATACAATGTTTTTATAAGCCAACATGGCAGATGCCAGTGACTCCAAATCACTTATAAAATCTGACCTGAATCATTTGATAAAGCATGATCACTTGAGTAATATGTGTTTGAATATTAACAATTGGTTCTTACAGAGGAAGAGCCTAACAAAGGCTAATTTATTTGTTTATTCCAAGAGTCAGGATTTATCACAACCCACTAATAAAGGAAAGGTGACTGTCAGTTCTATAATCAAGCTGAAGAAACACCCTAAATTTGGAAGCAGAAACTAGATACATTCAAACCACAAATAACCTGCAGCAGTTTTTCTTTATTATTATTTTATTTTATTTTATTTTATTTTATTCTGAGGCAATCTAGTTCTTGGTGCAATTTTCTCTGGTATGCAGGAGGTTCTCTAATATTTAAGCCCTTCAAATAATGACTAAGTTATTTCTCAGATGGGTAATATAATGCAAGCAGAAAGTTTATGTTTGAAAATAATGAGTGAGATTCTCTAGCCCATGTTGGGATAGGAATTCAAATTAAATGATGATAAACTATGTATTTGTCTTCCTTTGAAACCTAGTTTCCTACTGGTTTTTAGTAACCTCTGCTATCAAAGGTATATTCAAGATGTGTCAAAACAGTAGAAGACATGGTTCCTTTTCTGTTATTTTCTACCTCCACATACAACAATTCACACAGTAGTTATCAAAAACAGTGAATGTAGTGAAATATATTAAAATGAGCCAATGTTTTCTGAGTGCCCGAATGTTCAATTTTACATGACTTAAGATATCCATTTAATTTGCATGACAACGATTTTATTGCCAGATGAGATGCTGCATCTGAGGGAGCAGTAACTCCTAGCTACCAGGACAGTCACTTCTTAGGCTTCTCTCGCTAGATCCAGATCAGCTACTTTAGTTGCATGTGATTGTTGTATTGTACCCTGTTTCCATGACTTCCTTTAATTCTCACATTTGTGTTGGTTATATAGACACCAAAAGCTGAGACAAGTTACACAACTGAGTTCAGAGATCACTTATCCTATTCTAACTACATAACTACTGCCTTACCATTTTGTTATATTTGAGCACTTCCTTGAAAGAACATCAAAGAATTCAGAATATATAATCCATAAGAAATTAAGTTCTTATCACCCAGATACAGATCTGATGCTGCACCACTGAGGCTGGTAGCAGTGGGATGAAGCTGAATGGGTGTTAGTCTTCTGAACTTTTTGTATATGCAAAAATGTGTTCATACTGCATCTCTTCAGATCTGGATGAGACAGAATTGCCTCTTTGGGGTAGTGAGACTTTTTCAAGGGCCAAGTAAGGGAAGAACCTCCCAGAAGAGATACACTGGATCATCTATGGATGAGATGTGAACAAGTTGAACTCTATTTGGTTTGCTCTTTGCATCCATTCTGATCTTACTGTATCAGAGTAAGGGTGAAGCTGGAAAGGAGAAACTAGGCAAGTGGAAGTGGATGAGGAGGTTATTTAAGAACACAATACAAATAGGGGCCTTTGAAGCAACAGTGGTGCCCTATATTAGTTTGCTTTTCTTCTGTACTGTACACATCTCATTCCACTCCATCTAGTCCAAAAACTGCATTTGCATAATGATATTTTGTTAAAGAAAAGGTACATTGTTAAACTGCTTAATTATACCATGGCTGGCTTGCATGACTTTTCAAATCCTTATTTCCTAATAACTTGAAAGGAGATAGAGTTTGCCAAGGTCTCATCACATCACAATTATTTCACTTATATTTATCTGGGGAGTTTTCTTTTTTAATCCAATTTCCTTCTTTCCTTCTTTCCTTTTTTCCTTCTTTCCTTCCCCTCCATTGCAGAGCAAAGCCTCGGGCATTCAGACTTAGGCAGTTGTCCAAATCTATTTTAAAACAACATTTTAAATCAAAGCTTCTTGCAGCTATAGGGTGAGGATCACATTTACTTTCCCTGGGTCATCAGGACAACTTGGGAAGACATTGAAGACACATCTCTCTTCTCCCTTCCAGCAAATATATCCATAATGTAGAGCTATAAATATTTTTGTTTTTCAGAAGTCTAGGTTACCATGTCCCATATAGGAGAATTTTGGCTCACAAAACAGAGGGAGACATATCTCACCTAAGAATCTGCCTGTGTCCTTAATTTTTTTTATTTTTTATTTTTTCGTGATTAACAGCAAAGACTTAGCAAAAACATATCTAGATTTTGCAGTGTTGACAGGTAGCTTCATTATTACCATAATAATATCACTTAATATGAGAAGCAGAGCAATGTGGAACCTGTATTGCCAGAGACAGGATAAATCACGGCATTGTGTTGACACGTAAAAAGCTTTGGTAAGCACTAGTTCATTGTTCACACCTTGTGTTAATTTTCCATACAGAACCCACAGTAAGACAAGTGAGGGAGAAGGGAAGATACTTTAAACAAAACTTGGAGTAGAAATAGATTTTAACACATTTGAGGCTACAATTCTAGCTGAAAATATCCTAGTATTTTGATTTTTTTTTTCTTGATGGTAGTTATTCTTATATATTTTCCAGCTGCTTTCAAGTTGTTGCTGTACTACTGGCTGTGAAAGCAAGAGAACAGCTTCTGCAGATGAAAGGCCAGCAATGATAGCACTGGAATGTGACCTCAGACGTTTATCAGAATAACACTGGCTGTCAGATGATACAGCATTCTTATTTTTCCAACCACTTTTGGACTGGAATCAGGTCAGTTCAGGATGGGGGCACGTATTGCCATACGTTGCATATAGCCATAAATGGTATATCCTTTGTTAAGACTTTTAATATGAAGCTACTTGAGTTAATATGAAATAGGTTTCATTTCAATAGCCCTCCCTTGTATGTTGATATTTACCTTGTCCCTCTGTCAATTCCATCATGTTTGAAAAGTTTGCTTGAAAGAAAGCACTGGGATTTAAAAAAAAAAAAAATTAAAAAATTGCTATTGATCATGGGTATTCTCATGCTTAATAGATCAAGGTTTCGTAAACTGTATGTGATTATGTGATTATTCCTTCCTGCCTCAGATTTGAGAAGTATCTGAACAGTAACAGAAAAGAAGCTGCTATCTGAAAGATAGATTTTGAGTAAATTATGTTATCTCTTTACCTTTGTTCTCTCTATCTGCAATTGAAAATGATGGAGACAAGTGGTTGGTAGATAAACTATGAAGGTCAAAACTGGGACTATGTGTAAAAACATCTCTGCTACATTCTCAGCCTGGCTGTTGGTTTGTGCTATTACCAAGAGCAAATTATTTTCCTCAGCATCCACAGCTACAAAACAGAGTAGGTCTCAGGAGTCCTCAGAATGAAAATCTGTCCTTAGTAATGCGAGTAAATAGTATAATAAATACTATTATTTTTATGGAGGTGTTAGAGATTTGAGATTTATTTGCAGATTGGGTCCCTCAGGAGATTGCAGACTTAAGAATTTTTTATTACTTTGTTGGTACATACAGGTTAGGACAACACGCGTAGGTGGGGCTGGCTTCAAACCTGGTTGAAATGCCAGAAATATGGTGCTTCAACACCTGGGTAAAAGGAAATATTTCTACTGCTCTTCTTGTACTGTAGAGTGTGGAAGAAATTCTGTAGTTGTTTCCATGATGAATCATGCAGATAGTAGTGGACTACTTCATGTTTTAGGATGAAATTCTCTCCTTAATTTTTTGTTAATGCTTCTGCTCTTGAAAAAAGAATTGAAGATGCTTACACTTTGTATTACAGCTCCATCTCTAATCTTTTTTTCAGACAAATATGCTGGATGACATATATGGATGAAAATTTGCCAGCATTCATTTTGTGCGTAGAAAATATAGCAAGATCTCTGATATCCTAGAGCTGAAAAACTAGCAATGTGTCAGTAAATAAGCAAGTTGAAAATGATGATATGTCTTTAATTGTGTTTCTTGGGTGATTTTTTATTTAAGCAAAAATGATCAAGCATTTCTTCAAAACAATGCATACCCCAGACCTAAGAGCCGCAGGAGGGTTATCCATATTACAAATCTCTGTCAAAAGCCTGTTTGTTTGCTTTTGAAATATAATATTGTGGTGGAGCAATTACAGAAATGTAAAGCATTTTGAATGAGCAAAATGTTTTTATTCTTGCTGAACAAGTGCTTTAGTGCTAACAGGCTAACAACTTGTAACGTATTCCTGATCTATTAAAAAATGTCTTAAGCATTGGTATTTTGACTAATCAGACAAGTTTTGAGCATGTTTGTAATTTTCTCCCTAGTTTTGAATTCTCAGTTTGTTTGGAGGCCAGGAAGTTCCTGGACTGATTGGCTGAGTCATTTTCGAGTGATTAAGTGGTATGTCTGCACAGGAAACATATTGCGAAAGGCTTAAGGGAGTTTATAAATAGAAAACGTTTGGAGGGAAAATCATTACTCAGAAAGCAATTTCTATTGATATGTGATTGCATCGATGTTGTCTTTTTAAAAGGCCAGTATTTTTAATTATTTTTTAAAAACTAAAAAGCACATTGATTTAATTTCTTAGTACTTTCTTTACATCTTTTTCTTACTCAGACAAATGTGTACAGGGACAGTAAGCAATTTTAAACTTCAAAATAAACTGTCTTGATAGCTGCCTTCTTGCTTTCAAGGTCTATGTTTTTAATTCCAAGAATACATATTTCTTTAATGTTACCCTTGCTAAACTGACAAAATCCTGATTTACTGTGCATTTCCAATGTGTTTTTTTTCTGTGTTATGGTATGTGTGTGCCAGGAACCTGACACAGAAGCCAGGAATTCCTCAGTTAATGCTGCTTCTATCATTGTTAAATTAGTGAGTTTCCTTAGACAAGTTTCCATGTCATTTTCTTAGTTATTCCAGGACTATGACTTGTCTTCAGATTGTTCTTCTGTAAAGGCAGGATAACAGCTAATCTCTCATTTCAGAATGGCATTTTAACACATGCTGAATTACAAAATATGGTAGTAAATTATACAATTCACTTGAAGTCAGTGACTTTGACCACAAAACCAGAAATGAGATGTTCTGTTCCCTCTTCAGTTAGCAGCAATCTTAGGATCCCTGTTTGGTCATATTTCAGCACAACTCACTGAGGAACTGATCATTTGACTGAAAAGCCAATTCTGTCATTGTTTAGAGAGGGGTATGTTGTTAACACAGGAAAAAAAAAAAAAAAAAAAAAAAAAAAAAAAAAAAAACGTGGACAAGTAATGGAATTAAAATCAAGCTTTCCTAATTTAGAGCCGGATCCAAAGCTAACCAAAACCAGCAGGAGTCTTTCCACTGACTTCATTAAAGCATATTTGTCTACAGAAGTGCTAGCAATACTACCCAGCCAGGCCCTGGGAGACGCTCCAACCCCTTGTTCTCAGTTGACCTTCCTTGGCCGGAGTGCAGAACTGCTAGGGTGAAAATGGTACTATGTACAGTACCAAGGGCAGGCTGAACTGAAACTTGAAACCAGAAAATGCTGTAGGAAAACCCTTACTAAGAAAGAAAAAACTAAATATAAGTAACAGTAAATGGTAGTAATATTATAGGTTCTGTTGCCTCCAGGCAAGCGCCTACATATTTATAAATAGTGACATGCAGATATTACTTTAGTTTAAGATGCTTTTTGAGGCTTCATATGACTAATGTTTTAAGGAAAACAGAAGGCACGAGTGGGTATGTTTCCAAAATCTGATTATATTGTGAAATAAAAAATTACACATAAGCTTTCTCTCCATGAGTACACTGTGAAATCTACGTGTTTGCTGAAAGTACTACTCCTGTACACTAAAAGAATTCCTACTGAATTCCACTGTCTGGAGTAAATGATAAAAGAGGCAGAGCTCATGAAGGAATTGACTCATTTAACTCAATTATTTAAAGATGGAAATCTGGCTGAAATCTAGAACTTTTTGTAATAAGTTTCATCTCTAACATTTGACAGTAAACCATTCTCTGAAATTGTCTGTTAGATAGGGACTGTGCTCTGTTGAAATGTAATAATGAATTACCTAGGTATATCTGTACTGGGTCTGGCTGGGATGTTAACTTTCCCTGCAGCAGCCCATACAGTGCTGCTCTCTGCACTTGTAGCTAGAACAGCAGTGGTATCACACCGGTGTTGTGTCTGCTGCTGAGCAGTGCTGGCACAGCATCAGGACTCTCTGACCCTCCTAGGGGGTGGGCAAAAAAGTGAGAAAGAAACATCACCAGGGCAGCTGACCTAAACCAACCAAAGGGATATTCCATACCATATGATGTCACACTCAGCAATAAAAGGTGGAAAAAGGAAGAAGAGGGGAGGGGTGGGCTCTCATTACGAAAATGTCTGTCCTCCTCCCGAACACCAACTACATGCGTTGAGGCCCTGCTTCAAGGACGTGGTCAAGCATTGCTCATTTGTGGGAAGTAGAGAGTAATTTATTTCCTTTGCACTTCCACATAGCCTTTACTTGTTTTGTTTTGTTATTCCCTTTCCCCCTCCCTTTTCCCCTTTCCCTTTTTCCCTTTAGTTGAATTGTTTAATTAATAATAATATTTCCTTAATAATATTTTTTCTCTTTAATTAAATCATCCTTATCTCAACCTGTGAGTTGTTCTTTCCTTTACTTCTTCCCCTCCTCATCTGAGGAGGGGGAGTGAGAGAGCAGTTGTGGTGTTCAACTGCCTAGCACAGTAAAACCACCACAATATCTAAAATTATTTTTGTTGTCCAACAATAAATATTTGGCTGTGTGGGTGAAAGTGAAGGGCCAGACTGTGATCTCTAGGTCACCGGGAAGTTTTGTACCACTATATATAGAGAAACAATTTGAATCCTGTGAAGTTATTTCAAACTGATTTTTTTTTTTTTTTTTTTTTTTTAATATTGACATACCTTTTAGTTTTTAGCTTATACTTTCTTAAACAGTATGTTGTTGAATGTGCGATGCCAGATGCTTGTGTTGAAACAGCAGCATAATTGCTGCTCAGGAAGAAATTGCAAGGATGTGATACAAGAAGCACTTTGCATGCACAAAGAAAGAAATGCTTTCACATCAGGAGGCTTGAGTGGCAAGAGAAGACTTCAGTTGTGCTGAGTTTCATGGGTCAACCTCATGTATGAATTTTAAGTAACCTGCTAAAGGGCATTTGAAAGAAATGCCAGTTCTGTGAAAAACGTAGAGCCATCATACAGCAAGCTGATGAGCTAAGTTCCTGCTCAACAGGATTTCCTCTGGGAATGTGGCAGTTGTTAAATGTCTTCATTTCAGCTGTTATGAAAATGCACTTGTGCCCAGGCTTTGTTTTCTCCCCAAGTGCTGCTATTACCATTCCAAAGAGTTCAAAGTGGTTTTGCTGCTCTCCATGCATTCAGGCTCCTCCTTTACCAGCTGAAATCTGATATTTCAAACTCTGACTATATATGAGCAGGAAGGGTGGAAAGATGCCAACTACCCTATTGACAAATTGGAAAATACACAGGACTTTTTTTTTTTTTTTTTTTTAAATTAAATAATACTTTTTTTTTTCTGCTGGCACTGAGACTGGAAAGCTATTGGCAGGCAGGGCAACTCTAAAAAGGTTTCTCTTTAAGCTACACTTGTTTGTTTAAAATTGCTAACGTGACATGTTTAAATACTAAATCATGGAGTTCATAAAAATATTTTACAGGTTTTCAAGAACAATATTACTTGTGCTGTGATCCAGTGAGATCACATGAGCTATGAAAAACCAAACAATAGAAAGGAAGCTGTCCAACAAGCCTCCAAGTGTTACGTTGGCAGCTGGTGGCATTACAAGAGGTGGCACTTCTCTGTTGAGTGCTAAGCCAACAGCCAAGTGGTGCTAGGAAGCATGGCGCTGCAGAGCCTGTTATCTCATGGGGAGGCAACAGTAGGCATTGAATTACCTCCAATGTCTTTGAAATCTCCAAAGCTTATGGCAGAAAGAAGAATGACCATGGCCTTATTCCACATATGGTCTCCATGTGTCAAATGCTTGCTGTAGAACTTCTCTTGTTCTGCCACGTGGGCTGTAGCACTTGTCTTCCATCCCTCTTCTAAGCAGTGCTGAATGTCTTCCTGAGGCACTTGGAATTTGGCAGATGGGTTTTGGTAGCACTGATGTCTGCATGTGGCTTGTGTCCGCATGGCAATGCTAAGCTCCTCTGGGAGCAGAGGCATTGTGTAAAGCACAGCTCTTCTGCATAGGTTTGTGGAAACCTGACAGTGCTGGAAAGGGGCCAGTTTAACAGGGAGAACTGAAGTTGACTGTGTGATAATTAGGTTATTCAAGCTTAATGTTAAAGGGGTAAATGACTTTAGGCCCTTTAGAAACTGGGGATGAAAACATGGAAATGAGAATAAGCTGCATTTTTGCTGTGATCAGATAAGAAAGAAACTACCAGTGCTGCTGTAGCTGGATATAAAATAGAAAAACATAAGTTGCACTAGGTAGTTAAAAAGCAATTAAACTTTCAAGAACATATTCCTGAGTAGCAGTTTGAGAGCACTGTTTTATTTTTTACAGAGAAACATGAGAAGCTCAGTCTTTCAAGGATAATTTTCCCAAGGTTGAGATAGTGATTAGAGACATATAACTCACAACCTTGAAACACCAGTCTCTTTTGTGTCTGCACAGATCATAGATCTGCTTTTTGGTTACACTTTAGTAGTCTCCAAGTGCACCATGGCTAAGTTTCATGTTTTTATATAAATGCTGCTTGTAAAGGGCATTAATGATGCATGACTCTTGTTTCTTAGCAACCTTATTTTTTAAACAAAGAGGGTATGAATACATATAATTTATTTATTTTATGCTGTCAAAACAGGCAATAATGTACAACAGATAAAACTGATCACCAACAGTTGCTGATTGTTTTCTATTATCTCCATAGAGTGAGTTAGAAACATTTGCATAAGATAATTTTAAAAACTGACTAGATCTTCTTCCTAGCCATTCCTCCCTGGCTAAGCATGAGAAGTGAGGTCATCTCTTCTCTAATACAGCATAATGCAACACAGTAAATGATCAGTCTCTAGAAACTCCTGAAGTACAATCTGGAATTACCTAAGAAAGTACTTCCTTCCCTGAGAATGAGAAAAAAAAGAGATTCACCATTAAAATTATAACATGGGTATGCTCACACAGATGGACTCATACTCATTACAGAAACACCATAGGACAGACTAACTAGAAGTGTTTAATTCAAAAATGAAGAATGAGAATCTTGTCTGTGAAATTGGAAGTATGACAACTAGAAATGTTATAGTTTCATCCTTGAAATCAGTTGTCTAAGAAACATTATATTTCCCAGAAATATCACCAGAGACTATCTCTGTACTCAGACTTAACATGATGGTCCTCACCAGTTCACACTTTTTCTTTCTTCCATTAATGACACTCAGGAAATACTTTGTTCAGTAACACCCACAAATCATAAATAACATTTAATTAAAAAATAAAGTATCTGTTAAGATTTAATATGCTAGCACCAAAGCATCTGGAACGTGATCTTTGTCTCTGACAAATTTCCCACAGACAAGAAATAATCTCAGGTACTTGCTGATGACATACAGAATGGTTAAGCATGTGTTTACAGAGATTCCTTTTATTCACTGACAGTCACATTCTAGGAACTATTTTCATGTGGGCGTGTGCCAAACACTCAAGCTTTCTGTATTTTTGCTTGCTTGCTTGCTTGCTTGCTTATTTGTTTTTATTTTCTCCCAAATGTTTATCACAGATCACTGTATTTTCTCCTGACATAGTCTGAAACAACCTATCTGGCTATTTTACAATGTGACATCCTTTAAGCAGCTGACAGTTACCGGCTTTTGCAGATGTTGTAGCACCCTACCAAAGCAAAATCTCTTTACCAGCTGTACATGGCCTGGAATTATTTGTCTTGAAAGACTGTGTATTAACTTAAATTTCTTTATCACTTTAGCTGACATTTAAGTTTCACTTTGCTCTGCAAAGTCCTAATCTGAAATCAAGTATGACCAAACAGTACATTTGCAGGGAAGGTGTTAGCACAGCACTGCAGGAAGGGAATCTTATCAGCTTTGTTGAGCTTGGTTGGTTAGTTTTATGGAGAGTCATTTGTCAGCAGAATCGAAGGCAACGCAGTTGCAAAGGACTGGCTAGGAAAATGAGGCCTGATCCAAAGCCCATTGGAATCCATGCAAAACAATGTTTAATTACTTGATCCTTTCCTCTCTGAAGTCAGTGAGATGTTACAAACAGTGAGATGTTATTTCAACAGGAGGAGAAATACGCCTATGCCTTTGATATTCTTTGATATGCATTTCTCAGAGAAGTGATTTCTGCAAATCAAAGCAGAATCATAACTGTATCTCAGCACACAAACCCATATGTCAGAAATGAAAATATAAAATATCTGTGGAATATGCCCTTAAGGCACTGAGGATTTGGCATTAATAAAATGAAGACTCTTAATGCAATAATTATCATATTCCTTAGGGAAAGTATCCAGATATACCTCTTTCCTTTGGACAACCAAATCTTTTAAAAGCACCAACCTCACCAAGGACAGAAAAAGGCAAAGAAACTGTAATTCTTTTGAATAACGATTTGTTGTACCTTTCATTATGCCCACCTATTTGATTATCTGTCAAATCTTCTCAAAATTTAAATATACCTTACAACATGATAAGTGTCCCAAAAGAAATTTCAAACTTCATAAGGTTCTGGTTGCTGTTTTTCAGAACTTGAGAAATGTTTTTATGATTAGTAATTAAAACAACATTACCAAACGTGCCATTGTCCTTTACATGAAATGAAATGAAAAGGCATTATAAAATGAGACTTTATTGTAGGAATAAGTATGGGATGATAATTCTATGCCTTACTAAAATTAGAACTATCTTAGAGAGTGCTAGGCTCGTTCTTCTGCCTTCAAAGAAGGAAGTTTCGGATTTTGAAGAGGCCAGTGCTGACAAGCTGAGTACTCTCTATATGAGATAGCAGTTGTCAAAGTGTCTTAGGAAATGGATCAATTAATATACAATGCTGGTGGAAGCAAGATATTATCCTGTGCTCAGATTTGGTGTGTAATTAATATTTTTGTATTAATGAAACCCATTTTAGCTTCAGGGAGCTTAACCAGCAAGCAGATGTGATCTAAAAAGTAAAATTTCCTATATTTGTGTCTGTAACTTGTTTCAGATAAGCTGTCCCCTTTCTGTCAAAATAACAGCAAAAACATTAATATACGAAAACAAAAGAATAAACCAAAACAAACAAAGAAACCACCAACCCAGCCCAGTTCATGCCCCAGACCTAAAAAGGACTAATGTTACCAGCCTGGAAATGTTTTACTGGCTGGGTGTACTGAGGGATAGCTTCTTAGACGTCACCCTCTATAGGCAACAATAAAAATCCTGGTACTTCTGTGCTGGGGTGGGGAAGTAGGGGAGCCCTACTACTGTTACTGCAGCACAAGCTGTATGTGGCTAATATGAGGAAGGTGGGATGACGAGGCACCTATCCCCAAACTTCCTAAACAGTTGTCTGTGGGAAGAGGGCTAGAAAATAAGGTAGGTGTGTTTTGTTGATACTTTTTTTTTTTTTTTTTAATCAAGAAACAAATATTTGTTGTTTACCAGAAAACCAAAATGTTTTGAACTGTTCCTCAGCAGACGTATAAATTAATTAATGTGTTTAGAAACTTGAACAGAAATATTTCTGATAAGGTGTCTCGCACTAGAGTAATTTCATTATATGCCAAGTGTATTATCTGATACATTCAGGATCGGGTAGGAAGGGCTATTTCCTGAACATGTGGTAAGAAAACACAGCTATTCCGGGCTCCTGGAAAATTACATGCTCCCACATAAAGAAATCAACTTCCTTTCTTTTGATCTATTTTCTTTTCCACAATCTATAAAGCAAAATTCCTTTAAAAAAATCTCTCTGGCTTATTGCTCATTAAAAAGAAAAATAAAATTGTATTTAACTGGTTCTCAGCAGACACGAATATGATGACAAACTTCAAACCATAAGCAGGAAAATACCTGTGGCCTATCATGGAATGTAGTAGAGTGTCAAGGTTCTTACCTTCATACAAAGGTTTCACCCTCATAAGACCCCATGAGGAAGAGAAGACTTCTTTCACCCTATAGATCACAAACCAATACACTCGATATATGTACGACTTGCCCAAAGGCATAAAGGAGGTGAATGGTGGAGGAGGGATTTCAGCCTGGTCTCCTGAGACCCAGGTTGCAACACAAACAACCAGAGCATCTCTTGTATAAAGAAGTCGAGTTAACTTTGAAGAAATCCACAATAAATAAGAAAAGATCAGACAGATCATTTAAATACCATAAGATGATCTTTTATTGTGCTGGATATGTAGATAGTATTACATTTACCAAAATTTGAATAATAGGCTTGCACATGTCAGGAAGGAGAGTGCTTTATATCGTCAGCCACACTGAGGGTATGAACACCCTAAGGCAGCATTACAGGCATGACTTTATGCGAGTTGATAGGGCTGGACTATTTTTCATAAGGTCTATTCTTATTCCTTTCTCAAGTCCATTAAAAGGGGGAGAACAGCCTAGGACAGACAAAATAAATAAATAAATAAATAAATTACAAGCAGCAGCACTGCCAAAAATAATGGGTTATCAAAGGGGAAGCTATGCAGCACTGAGGGAAGTCACTGTTTTATTTCATGGTAGTGTGTCCCACACTTGACATAAGGGAGGGTGGGCTACAGTAGCCAACAGAACTACATGTAATGCCAAATTTGTAGTTCTTGATTAGTATTTATCAAACTAATCTTTAGTGAAGTGTATTCATTTTACCCCAGAGAGATTAGATCGTGTCTAAGCTGTGTTTTCCTTTGGAAAGAGGTAGGTGTGACTGTGATAAAGAATTTATTAATTCCGGTTAAGTAACATCTAATGAAACATAATTTAAAAAGATGGTTATGATAAGAGTTAATATTAGGGAGTGAGAAATATACATTTATCTTCTGACCATTTGCAAAGGTCATGTATTTAGGGACAATCAGTAAACATACTAATCGGACTCATTAGAATGGCAAGGTTCCTGGTGGTCTTTCTGCGGCCCTTGACATGCCCCCCTTTTTATGGGGAGTGCTTTAAAATTCCAGAAGGATTTGGCAGGAGAGGGTTATCTTTTTAGAGACTTACTAACTTTTTTTCTGAGAGGAGCAAAGGGAAGAGGACATTTGGTAAAGTTGTAAGCATCTTTCCTAAAGGAGGAAGTTTGGGAATATTTCCCAGGAAAGCTTCAATTAATTTTGTCTTTGTATTTTCTGGGCCATCTGTGGAGGAATCTTGCCTTCATGGGACTTTTAATGTTGGACTGAAACTAGCAAGACTTTGTTCAAATTACATTGATACTATTTCTTTACTATGCACTTGCCCCTTTGCTAACTCCAGATTACTTTTGCTAAGAGAGTTTTCTCATTCCTTGTTCTTGTGTTCCTCAAAGCTGCATTATCTTTTTGATAGTAGGAAAATTGTATGTGCCTTTTTTTTTTTTTTTTTTTTTTTAATTTTATTTCTAGCTTTTATCACTTTGAGGAAAAAGTACTATTACTCTCCCAAAGTTAAGTAATCAGATAAATATACTGCAAATCAGAAGTTAATGACCAAATAAAAGTTAGGTTCAGCTAAGCAAGACCCAAGAAGCTAGAAGACAAATTTCGACCCAAATGAGAGGTATTGTCTGCAATTAAATGTGGACAATTGTTGTCAAATTATTGTTGTTGATGTTGACAAATTATTTTAGAGAGGTGGTGAAATGCTTGGCTCCCTAAAGACTGTGTTACATTCAGCTGCATGTGGATAAGTAGGGCTGCATTCACGCTTGCTTTCTCTCCATGCTATCCAAAGGAGCTTTAATTTTGGCTCAGAGCAGGCAAATGTGAAAAAGGTCAGGTAGCCCATGGCATGGGAGACAAGGGTCCTGCTCCCACAGGCTTCTTCAAGGTCACTTAAAGTATATCATTTGTGGCACATGTCAAAATATTTCTGACTGCTTTCAGTCACTTAAAGAAATGGTAGGCCTACTGAGGATTTACAGAAGTGTTAGGTTAGTAGATATGTAGACAGTAGATGCTTTGGCCACAGAGCATTTTATCCTCCTGTTGCAGCAGTTCAAGTGAGTGCTACTTGTTTGTGTTTTTTCTTTTTTGTAAAACCTCGCCTCCACCATCAGCAAGGTGTCGAGGCTGATGAAAGTCAAGCAGTGTAGTGCGAGCACAACTCTGTTACCGTTCTTGAACTTTCTTCCCAGTAGCCTTCTACTTACTCGCCGTCCTAACCTTTCTGCGTACATGACAACTCTCAGCTTCCCCAAGTACCCCACATAAGCCAGCCGAAGCCGTGTCCGCGTTGCCCGTTTCGCTCCGTGACAGACGCGGTGACGGACGAGCCGCTGCCCGGTTCTGCGCAGGTGGTGGCCTCTCGGCAGCCCCGCCGATGCCTCTGAGGGGAGCCGCGGGGCGCAGCGCCAACGGGGGAGCTCCCGGGAGAACTGGGGGGACCCACCCCGTCCCCGCGGGCCCCCCCAGGCCGCGAGGGGGCGCAGAGAAGGCGGGGCCGCGCACCTTACTGCCAGCCCGCGGGCGCCCGGCGGCGGCTCGCATGGGACTGGGGAGGCCGGGCCGCCCGCCCCGGCCCGCCCCGGCCGCCGGCCCCGCCCCGCCCCGAGCCGCGCCGTGCCGTGCCG
>NC_048897.1:63224174-63253488 GCF_011077185.1 Oxyura jamaicensis
GCCCCGCCCCGCCCCGAGCCGCGCCGTGCCGTGCCGAGCCGCGCCGAGCCGCGGGCAGCATGTGGAGCGCCGCCGTCGCCGCCACCGGTAGGGTCGCACTGCTGCGGGCGGAGCAGGTGCGGCGGGAGCGGGGCCGGGGTCGGGGCCGTCCGTGTCCCGGTCCGGGTCCCGGTCACTGTCCCTCGGCGAGGGCTGCGGGAGGAAGGGGTGGGGGGCGGGGCGCTGTGCTCCCCTGGCGGTGCTGGCCTGGGGCCGGGCGCTCCCCTGGCGGTGCTGGCCTGGGGCCGTGACCAGGCGGTGGGCTTGGGGCGAGGTAGGAAAAGGAACGAGAGCCCTCGGCTTTGGGAGTCCCTAACAGAGCACCGGGAGAACGCCCAGCAACATCGAAGGGGGCCATTAGGTCGGACGCGTCTTAATGAGCGTGACACCCGGCTCTGCTCACCTTCCGGGCTAATTGAACGTGGCATCTGCTGGGCTTTTCTTTGGGCTTTGAAGTATGTCTTAATCTACGAGAGTAATTGTCTTGTCGTGTTCGCTCCGGTTTTGCGTGTGTAAATTCAACATGTGACTTGAATGCAGATAGCTGGCAAAGGGTTGGTTTGAAGGCTGGCGAGTGTAGATTTATTTGCCCCTAGGCTTACACGGTTGAACCGGTATCAAAAAGTTTTCAGTTCTCTCTTTAAGCTTATCGGGAAAGATCTGGAGGTCTCTGCTGACTTTAATAACCGTTTACAATTGGCAACCTTGCTGGCACTTTCAGCCAAAATGTGATCCAAGAGTGGAAACTGAACTGCATTCTTGCATCTAAAGATGGTCCCTGCAGGTCAAAACTGAGGTATGTTGACATGGCCAGGAAACTTCATATAAGCAGGTGGTTTTTTTTTCATTTATTTATTTTTTTATTATTTTCTCTCTAAAGACTCCAGATCTTGTAGTAAGGCAGAGCACAGCAGTCTCCTGCTGCCATGCCCAGCTGGGGTGTAGCTGCCCCCTTTCTGGCTGTGCTGTTGGTTTTGAGGAAGTCCTTAATCTCACTGTGTGACTCAGTGTCCTAATCTTTAAACTGGCATAATAGGACTAGTCACACTTGCCTCCCAGGGATATTAACATCTAATTGATGTTCACCAAGTACCTTCATCTGGGAGAAAAGAGGGCATCTTGCTTCCCTCATTTCGCCATTCTGTGTTGGTTGCTAAATATATTACATGGGTGGAAAACAGATTATCCAACGACCAAACTGGAATTCATGTCTCTTATCATTTACACAAACACTCTGAATGTTTGTCCGTGTATGATTACTTTGAAGGATGTGGCTATTTCACTAAACACAGCAATTTTTATCCTTTCCAGAGAACAGATCATACAGAAATTTCAGTTGTAAAGAATTGTACTGAAGTATCAGCAATCTTTTTCTCCTGGCTCTGGACATAGTGTATGTTTCTTTTTTCTTTTTCTTTTTCTGCACGGTAGGAGGCTAGTTAAAGCTTTGAGAATTGAAATTATACTCACACACGTCACCCTCCACATATCCTTGATCTGAGTCCTACTTTGATTGAATCTTATGTTCAGTCTTGTTTTTTGTCATGTTTTACTTCTTTAAAATCTGAAAAGAATTACAATAATTTTACCATTCTGTTTGAAAATAGAAGTTGTCTTTAAAATACAAGTGCTGTTTTTATCCCTGTGACCATTTTACTTGCTGCCCATAGTAGTAATGAGCCACTTACTCCCCTGACTTGAATCTTACCCTACCTCCTCCCTATCGCTGCTGCTGCCTCCCCCCTCAGGCAGATAGCAGAGCCTGCAGTGACAGTAGTGCAGGTCTGGGGTCACTAGCAGCACATGCCACAGGACATGAATATTCTCTAAATCAGCTGTTGTGAGTATCACCTGTGAGTGTTATGAGTGTGCACCTTTGTGTTGCACAGGTGTAAAGGTCTCTTTTCATCTAAACCCTCAGGTTTAGAAATTTGGGGGCCTTTTCCTGCATCTTCATTTCTTCACACAGCAAGATTGTGTGCTGGCAGGCTGTTCTATGACATTCAGCTGGTGCATTTTATTCAGTCCTGCTTTTTAGCAAAACATGTATTATCCCCCACGTTAAATAAACCTATCAAGTTAATACCTGATGAATAAAGGCTTTAAAATGCTGCTTCATACTGGCTGCTGCACTTATCTTCATGTTACTTGAAGAAGGTATTGAAGGGTGTGGCTTATAATGTGCAGCTGAGAAATGAAATTCCAGTGGAAAACTGAAGGATGCTGCAGTCAAATTCCTCTTGCCATGCGGCCAGCAGCAAGTGGCCTGACTTCTGGTTTATCTGTGAAAGTGGGCAGGTTCTTTACTGGCTTGCTAAGTGTTCAGAAATGAGAAGTCACCTCTGTTTTTTCCTTTTTTTTTTCCTTTTTTGTCTTTTTTTCTTTTTCTTTTTCCTTTTTTTTTTTTTTTCTTTCCTTTTCTTTCCTTTGTTCTTCATTGCCTTACTGTTGCCCTAAAGATGTACAGCAGTGTGGTAAGCTCAGTGCTGGGTGGTGGTTACACTGCTGTTTGTGAGGAGTTCAGATTTCCTTTGGTTTTGTCAAGCATCAGGTATTGCCTGAAAAGACTTTATTTTTCTAAGGTACTCTGAAGCAGAGTTTTCTTGTCTGGTGTCCATGTCCCATTCCTTGTGGAGATGAGAGAGGCTATTTTTTGGCTGGATGTTCTTTAAGTGTAAGAAAGCATAAAATGAGAGGTGATTGCTATCCGGTTTCTCGGCGAATATGCTTTAAGTCTTTCACCTCTTTTAGCACGTACCTTGTATCTGCTCCAGCTGTCTCACTGCTCTGGTATTTTATAATTAGTATCTTGAAAACTCAAGGGAAAACTTTCAAATGCTACGTATTTCCCACTGGGACTCTTCCACGTGGCTTTAACATTTGTTGTGAGTCCTTGGTAACATTTATCTGTTCCTCAGGAGTCCCTCCTCTCAGTTTGATTCCCCTGGTGTCAGCAGGAAAACTAGCTTTCTGGTGGAAGAGGCTTTGCTTCTGAGGAGCATGGTATATTTTGTTTCCCTTAAAAATGATATCAATGTCAGGTGACAGAAATTGAGGTCTGCCTTCCTGTATAGTACTTCTGTTTTCTCAGCTTGCTTGTGTCTTGCATTCAGTGTGAGTGAACTACAGGAAGGCTGAGGGGTCACTCTGTATGTCTGTACAGGCAGCCTGGCACGCATATATATGTATAATACACGTGTACTTGTATAATATACATTTACAGCATATGTGAACAAATTGTTTCTTTGATGTGCCTTTTCAAGCTTTCTGTTTGAAGATTCCTCGTGTACTTGACATGAATTTGAAAAATGCAGCCTCTGCTCTGTGTCTGGCACCCTGGCTGCTACGGGAGGGCATGCTGTTTGGTTTGCTTGTTGCTAGGACCAGTTTATAGAGGTTTTTAAGCTGCCAGATATCTTTCTTCAGAAGTGGTATTAGTAGTTCAGGGTATTCCAGCACCATACACTAGCCTGTTTTCAGAAAATAGAGATATTCTAAATTAAGGCTATTAAGTATCCACTGGTTCAGTGACTGCAGATACCCAGTTAGTATTGTATTGTGACACATTCTGGAAATTGCTGGGTTTATTTTTGACATGGAGAAGATGACTAAGAATAACTCTTTCATCTATGCATAGTTGCATTTACAAGCAAGTGAAAACATCCCTAAAATGATCTTTAGTCATATTTAGACTCTTAGTTCCATGAAAGGAAAAAAAATCTGCCTTGGGTTTAAATCTGAGCTATGTATGCTCTCAAGCCCTTTTCCTGCTCCAGACTGCTGTTCAGTGAGGGATTTTGTTTTGTTTTCCCCTCTAAATGTTTGGGAGCAATCTAACGTGAGATGGGGAGGAAGCCCAATTCCTTGTCAGAAAGGTAGATCCTACCGTGGCACAAATTATGATGGACGTTACTGCCCTAGCTCATGTTCAATTCAAGTTCTGATGGCGTTTATTTCAGTGTCCCGGTAACTCAGATGCAACTAGGAGAAAAGTCTGAACTTGTGTTCATTTATTCTTTCTTCTTTTTTTTTTTTTTTTTTTTTTTTTTCTCCATCTTAGAGATGTAATGGTAAGACCTTCTGAGAAGGGAATCATTCTGAAGACAACCTATGGCTTCAGAGATGACCTACCTATCTCTTCGCTACACTTTTCTTACACTTGGAACGTTGCTATGTTTTGTTACTTGGTTTTCAAAAGCTTGTTATTTGGGGTCTGACTCCTTCAGACAGACGGTTTAATTGAATTGTGTTGGGAATATTAGGATTAGATTTAAATTTTTGTTCTTATCACCAACATTAGCATTGGTTTGGACAAATAATGCCAGTGGTTAGTTACTTTACTTGCTACATTCAGGCAAGGGGCTTTCACCGATTCAGATTTTAAAATGACTATAAATGTGTGTTATAGAGTTTTGGCTTCTTAAAAAGCAGGTTCTTCAGATCTGTTAGTCCATGATAAACCCTTCTCAGACCTTTTAAGCTTGCAGCTTATTGCCTATGTAGACTGCAGTAATGCCTAGAGGGGTGTTACAGTTTATCCTTCTGTGTAACTGACATAGCCAAGCATCAAAATAGGATTTCCAAAGCCATGTGATTTTATTTATTTATTTATTTATTTATTTGGGGGGGGGAAATACGAGGGTATGTTTTTAATCAACTTTAAATAGTCTTGCTGTAATTGTATCACATATCCATAAAATTTGCAGGAGAGAGGGTTGTTTTTAAGTATTGTGTTACTTTTGAAAGACTGAGTGCATCAAAATGCTCCTTAGTTTAGATAACATATTTTGCCGTTGTCTTACTTGAATAGTCAATTCTAGTAGCCAGTTGGAAGGTTTTAAAATCTTCCAAGACGTTCCTTTGTAACCCACCATCTTCAAATCAAAAATGAAGGAGTCTAGATACAAATTATTAAACATTCAAAAAAATAATAGTAACAAAAGCTGGAGCAGGAGATGCTTTTTTCCCCCCTTATCTTTGAGAAGACTTGTGTTTGGCAGATAGTGAAATTCTTATTGTTTCTAAACGATTGAGTGTATTGCAATAACTGTAATCTATGTTACTGGCTGAGGTGAGTCCCATCTGTTAGCAGTGTTAGGGATGTGCAATAGCCATGTCCTTTAAACCTGTGTGCACAGGGACCAGCACAGATGGATTTAGAGAAACAAATGCAGTCTCTGAAGGCAGTTGCTAAATGCAAGCGAGAAGTTCATTGTGCAATGTAATGCAATCTTCTCTGCTGACACTCTTTCCAGCAGAAAAAAAGCCCCTCTGGTTAAATATTACCTTTAATGAACTTTACAAGCTAGTAGGTAGTTCTTGTTTTCTGCTTACTCACAATATCGGCTTCCTTTTGTAGAGGGTCATTTATTGTATCTATTGTATGTGCTTGTTGTCAGACTTTTTATTATGGATTTTCTTCATGCTGTGTCACCTTGTGCTGAGATAGGGAATAATTTTAAGTTGCAGTCTGAACAGAGTAGGAGATTTGTGAATGAATGTTCTCTCAGATCCAAACTCATAGCCTTCTCTCAATGTTAGGTTTTCCCCTTTCAGAGAGTACTACAAATTCCTGTGGTTGTCACGAGCTTTATTGCTATCACTTCAGATAATTGCACTGCTCTAGGGATAGCAGATACTGAATTATGGAGCCATTTTTCAGATTTCATGGTGTTGCTTCATAAGATGAATGCAAAATGTAGGCTCCCTCCATTTCTATCTATGGATTAAAAAAAAAAAAAAAAAAAAAAAAAAAAAAAAAACAATTGACACTCCTCTCTTTGGTATTTGTATTCAGAACATTAACGTGGTTGAATGAATATCAGAAATGTGCACATGTTTATGGCTTGGAAACAAGCACCATAAATATGAACTATTGGTGCATATTCAAAGCCAATCATCAGTGTGTAACCAAATACCTCTTGCTGTAATTACTCTTTGAAACATTGCCCTTGCACCGAGTCAACATTAGGAGTCCTAGCAAATGCATTAGGAAGAATAAGACTTGTGTAAAGGACGCAGTATGTCCCAATAACAAGCCTATTAAGACAGAAGAAACATCTTTCTGTTGTTCTGATGGGGATGTGTATAAGAGGGGGGAAGGATTAGGGTGGTTGACTTTATTTCCTGGAAATGAATAGCATACGTTTTTCAGTGTCTAAAACGGATATTACTCAGTTTGTGACGGTCTTCCTAGTAAAAGTGTCTTGAAGCGGGGATTGGCTTAAACCTGTTGCCTGCATTCCTGACATACAGTATTATGTGATGCTATCTTGTCACAGAGGCATGCAGTGTGCCATGGTGTATAAATAACCCTGTGTGTCAAAGGTAATTTGAGACAATGTGCCAAATATTTAATGAAGTGCTGGGTCTTGTCCTGTGTACCTGGTATATATTTAGGAGTAGGTATCTGAGATGAAACCGCAGCAGCGGGGTGGTAATATCCCCCACACATATTGCGGAGCTGCTCCACACAGCACAGTAAGACACAAGTGCTACAGCTCAGCTGCGTTTTGTTTGTGACTTTGATAGATAACGAGACAGGAAAGTAGGTTAATATGCTCTAGGCCAACCTGCCTTCATGTCCGCTGAGGAGCGGAGAATCGCCTTTAATATTCTCTGGGGAGTAATTTTAGTGACTACTTCACATCTCAGTTGTGAAGATAGACGTGGAATAGCATGCAGAGGGGGGTGGCTTTGTGCTGTCAGGAGCACGGCCTCTCCCCAGCAGGTGGACTCAGCAGGATGCTGACTGCAGGCAGTTGGGCACTCTTTGACGCTGAATTATGGTGTCCTGAGCCTGATGGCAGTTCTAAGAGGAAGGGGGCTGTGGGAGATGCGAAATAGCATCTGTGGTGCTGGAATGGGAGAGGGGAGCCATGGTGTATCCAAGAGCTTCACAGCAGCCTGGGTGTGGGCAGCAGAGGTGGGCGCTGGCCCCTTGCTTGGACGGAAGTCTGCTGTCAGGGTTTACTTCTGGTCTGGGGATGGAACTCTGCAGTGGAGAGTTTTCCTCTTTGTATTTATGTTGGAAAGGAGATCTGCAAGGTCTTCAGCTTATACTTGTCTATGTAAAAATGCAGAGTGGAGTATTATTTTCTTTGCATTTTATTTTTTGCTGAGGAAGGAGCTGTGATTGTTGCCTTAATACATGAGTGTAGAGGATCCAGTAATGTTTTTAATGTTTTTCATGACAAATGCAGAAGCTTGGTCATATCTTAAGGATTTCTTATGCATGCATTTAAATACACACCACTGAACCTACATATAGCTGCTTCTTTAGCTACTACCTGACTTAATGATTAGTAACTTGTGTGTAGGAGCATCTTCAATCTCAGTTATGGAGTCAAAACGTTTGTCTTCCATTTACTGTATTGATTGTTCAGTGGTACAGAACAAAAGGAATTGCACAGCTATTTCAGAGGAGGGTGAGACACTTCTGTGCCTTGTTATGTAAGGTACCTCCAACGTTCAACCTGGCAGCAAAGTACACAAATGAATTAGCACTGTTTGACAGCTTCTTGACTTTTTCTAACAGATTTATATGCATTCTTCAGGTGGCCAGGTAAAGCAGGTAGTTCTACAAAACCATGTTGATATGAAACTCTTTTGGTCTTTGAGGTAAAGATGTGGGTTCTTTGACAAATAAAACATTCAGCGGGAGATGACTGACATAGACTTAAGAGGATACTTGTGCCTAAGGTGATCTGGCTCACTTGAAACCTCAAGCTGGTATAACTACCAATATAATCTGGAAAATAGCTATATAATGCTTTAAGTGTCACTGTTAGTTCACTGATTTCTGAAGTAAATAAATGAATGTCAGATATAGTGTAGCAGGTCTGCATTTGCATACAAGAAGTAAACATTGGTCTGTGACAAACTTCTCACTCTCCTAGATCACAAAGCCTGTGGATAACTTCTTATCAGTTTTATTGGCTCTACTGAAGTAACATATGGATAAACAAAGAATGTGAAGGCTTTCCTTGTCTATCTACCTACCTGTCTGTCCTATAAACAATATGTTAACCCCCGTGCAAAATTTATTGGAAATGCATGTGAGAAAGAGAGAATTTCTGGAACTTTTACAAAGTAGAGTGGTGGTTGTTATTTTTTTTTCTGTTAAGTTTTCTTAAACATCATTTGCAATGTTCTGTCTCTTTTCATACAGATAACTTTTTTGTTGTATTTTAGGGGCGGGGGTGAGATAAGAAGAAATTACCTTTTATTTTCACATCGGTGGTTGAGTACTGATGTACCAGAATACATGCTTAGTCATATGCTGTGATGCCAATGAGTTTCACCTGGCACACCCCAGCAGGGGCAGTCCCTCCCCTGTTTTCAGCAGAGCCATCTCTGTGGTGCAATTGTAGATGACTGCATTTGTTCTATAGCAGTGGCACAGTGTAATGACAACCTTTCCAATGCTAAGGGGAGGTGGAAACAGCTGAACTTTCTTCTTGTAGAACATGTTTAAAAATTTCACTCAAGCTGCTTTGACCTGAAGGTTTTTGTCAATGTCAGTTACAGCAGCAGTACAGACTTCCTGTAAGCAAGGAAGCGGCAGTGAGACTTGTACCAAAGATATTTTTCTTCCACCAAAATTGTATTTTACTTGCTCATTCAGAACTTTTGCCTTTACCTGTTCCTCTTCACGTTATTTTTTTTTCTCCTCCAAGTCTATATTCTAAATTATATTCATACCACTTGGGATAAAAATTCCAGCAGTAAAATTTCAGCCTTATGCCATGAGATGTGTGGGTGAGCAACCTTGTAGGGATCAAAAAATAGTTTGTAGGCAAAAATGTGAAATTCATTTGGGAACTCCTGTTGTAGCTGTGTTGGTACCTGTTACTAACAATCTGGGTTTTCTGTGGGGAACTGGAAGCATGCTGGGTTTATTGTGCCTCTTACCACAGGAAGTATTTATGCCTACTAGGGTACAGCAGGCTGTCAGGTGCTGAGGGACTCCTCTGTAAAGGCAGAAGCTGCAAGCACGGTGCACTTCTCCTGCCTGCCCTGGCATTTTGTAGATCCAGAGAACTGGAGGCAGGTTAGTAGTGGCTGTGTTGGTTAAGATTGCTGGCCTCACCTGTTGGGTGTCTGCCGTAAACAGATTTACCAGTCCTCAAACCTGACCTTTTAACCTGCTGGTTAAAAGACCTTTAATTAATAGACCTTTGCCAGAGCGCTGTGAGACATGGCAGCTCTGGAGCAGGTCTGCCCTAAGGTAAAGGGGTAATCAACTAAGCGCAGCTGCCCCAGCTGCTGTAAGATGGGCTGTCGGGGGCTTGCCCAAAACTTCTGGTTTTAGGAAGAAAGGGTGCTTTTTGACCCGTTTGTGTACTGACCTATGTAGAATACAAGCTGATTTGAAGATACCAAGGTGAATTGTCTGTGCCTTGCTGTACACTGCCAAGATGCCTCGGAGAAATATGTTCTGTAGAGGTTGATTCACAATTGTTTGATACACTGGATGTTAGGAAGCCAATGAAGTGCCTCCTGCACTTTTTTACCCCAATAATCTCTTAGACCAGCTTTATGTATTCAAAGCAGCGTTTTGTGTGCACATTCTATGGGCAACAACAGGAGAGACTGTAGTGGCCACTGAAGTAACTTAGCATCTGTAACTTCTTTACAGTTTCCTTTAGTCTCCTTACTTAATGCGAATGTATAGCATCTTAAGCTTATTTTTCCCATTGATACAAATAACTGAAAAGTTTTCAATGTCCATCATAGAAAACTAGGAATAAACTATTCTGGACAAGACTGACTTGCTGACTTAGGACATCTGATAATCAAGCACGTGGTTGTTTTGAATTTTTTCTTGGAGTGCTTGCGCTGCTCCCCCAGAAGCAGTGTGCAGGTCACGGCCAGGACTGGTGGTCAGCAACAGGCAGATATGAGAGAGCCCCGACTACAGGTGATGAGGTGAGAGGACTTTGGGTCACGGAGCACATATACACCATTGTGCAAAATAAGACAAACAAGTTTCCTGAAAGGCTTCACATCATTAGTGGGAGCAGGAGCCCTGGGATGTGCACTCGCAAGCACAAGCACTGTAAAATATCCTTGGGAGTGCGTGTATGTAGTTTTAAATGTGGCAGTTTAAGGTAGCAGGTTAATCTGGCTGGAAGGGAGCCAGTTTTCCCTTGATGCTGACGGCAGTATGTCTGATAGACCTCGTTTGAAAGGAACTCCCTGAAGTTGATAGCATCAGTGAAGAATTTGAGCTAAGTCTAGCTTTGATAGAAACACAAGGTCTGAAAACCCTCTCATCCTCCTAGCTGCCAGAAACACCACCAAGGAGGCACTGATGTTCAAAGCCTTTGCTGTGTTAATTTGTGCACAGGGGAGGTTCTGAAGTATTTGAACTTAATGTAGCTGATGCCAATCTGTGCTGGGCAGGAAGGAGGGCAGTGGTGAAAACTTGCATGCTATACCTTAAAGAAATGGATTTGTGACCGTTGCAGTCACTTCCTGGCTGCTTTTTGCAAGGGCTTCTGATGTAGAAATGCATTACAGAAGTCTCTTGACTCCTATGCAAGCTTTTCTCATACTACTGTGCTTTTCAAATCTTATTTTTCTCCTTTGGCTACTAGTTTGAGAGTTTTTGTTCAGATAGTATTCCACTGTAGTGTGACTTACGTGCAAAAGGAAGCACCATTCCTTGAACATACTGCTTTCAGAGCTGATATAAGCTCATTTTAAACTTGTCCTATACTTCTTCCTCACAGATGATTTAATTTGAGGTTTAGCTTGTATGTTTACCCTCTTTTTTGAGGGGAGTGAGCTCATACTGTGCAAATTATACCATTTGGTCCTGGTGTGCCAACTGTGTGTGCTCCCCCTGCCTCCCCATGCAGTAAATGCACAATACCTGAGCCAGAATTGTGGCTTTTGGTGCAGTGTATACTGAAAAACCTGTTTTTAACTTCAGTTCAAAACTGAAAGGGGAAATGCTGCAATTTCACATTTCGTCATGTTTCAGCTTTTACTTCAGAGGGCATCTTCATGCTGTTTTTCACTTGCCCATTGCCTTTAGTAATCCAAGCAGCAATGCCAAGCAACTGTCTGAAACAAAACATTTTGTGTATGTGTTTTTTTTTTTTTTTTTTTTTTTTTTTAAGTCTAAGCTGGAAAGCAAAAAGTGTCTGATAGTACCTCTAAAGTTCTCTTGTTGTTTATATATATCATCCTCCCCAGTCCATCAATGCTTCACAAAGTGGTAAATGATCTTTAGGGATGTTTCGGTCAATGTGGGTTTTCTTTGCAGCAGAGTAGTGAAGTGTGTAGTGTTAAATGGGGGTCTTTCATCTGCCCATCCTCACCAGCATCCATTGCTGTGCTGTGAAGGAAGGGACAACAGAACTGGGGCTGCTCCAAACATGGATCCACCCTGTTCTGTCTGCATCTCTCCATCATTAGCCACCTCCAGAAGGCAGGCTTGGTATGGCAGTGGCAGAGTGAGATGCCAAACACCAGTTACTGCAGTCTGTAATTAAAAGGCTAAGAAAGTGCAGCACAAGTGAAGTCTGTCTGTGCTGTTCTCCTGGGTTTATGAGCACTCAGAGCCCTGTGTAGTGATGTCCTTTTGAAAGATGCTGCAACAAAGCCCGTGCTGGTTTGTGCAATATTGCTCTTGGGGCACTGGTTGTGTTAATACCCAACCCCAATAGTAAGACACCCACTGTATCAGGGCATTAGCTAGCTCTATTCCCAGTGAACTAAAGCACGATACCTTGAGGTTAGATAAAGATCTGTTTGTGCATTTTGGTGAAATAAAAGCCATACTGCTTAACTGTATGCAGAAGAGAGGGAGAAATCTATGCTGATGTGTAACCAGATACAAGTCCAAGCCAATGTAATGTTGCAGTCTCAGAACTGAGTATGTTTGTGTGTTTTTTTAATCATATTTGTAAAGTTAAGAACTTCAGCATATTTCCTTTGTATGTTATATCCAAAATTGTTTCTCTGCCTCTTTTTTATGACAGTCAGTTCTCTCTTTTCTTGATTAGTCGCTAAAAGTTGGGCAATATTAAAGTAGTTTGAGCTATATATGAAAGAACTGTAATAATGAATGTTATCATCAGACTCTTCATTAGTTGTCTTCTACATATTTAAGCCTAAGAAGATGCATCCACTGTTGTTGATCTTCACTGCTGTTCACAGGACAGAGTTTAAACCTTAGACCTTTGGAACAGGTCTTTACAATGTATATGATGAACAATTACTATTAAATGCACTTTTGGTGTTTCACATGTTGTAGTTACACTTTCCTGCACTGGAGGAGATGAATCCCAATTTAATTCTAACTGACCATTTCTCAGCTTGCCTTGTGAAAACAATGATATATTTGTCATCTCTTCTGATATTGCTTAATTATATTCTGCCCTCAAAGCTTTTTTGAAGGGATTGCTTCCTAACATTTTATTACCACTATTTTTTTTTCTGATGGATTTCCTCCCAAATAGCGATTTGAGATGTATTTTGTTGGTTTGAGAAGGTTTTTCAGCAGCAGAAATGGATGATTTTTTTAACTCTTGGGATCTGTTTTATTATTATTATTATTTTATTATTATTTTTGTCAATTTGTTTGTACTTTATCTTCAGTTTTTGGGAGATGGTAAAAATTGTACTTTGTATTTTCTTCCAAAAATATTGCTTCTACTTTGAGAAGCAATGTATTTTCTAATCTATTCTGGTAACTATGGGTTCAGCTTACAGGGACCAGAAAAAGAAAACATTCATTAAGCAATCCAAATAAATCTTCTGTTTTGTCTTCTCATGTAAACGTCCCCTAGAGCATACTTTGGTGTCCAACCAAAATTTTCTGGTTTTCCACCACCCTTGGGCTGACTTTTCTGGGTCCTTCTTCACAGTTTCCAGTGTTGATCAGTGGCTAGTATTTGGTGGTGACCTGACAGTATTCTAGGCAAGGAGCCTATCAGCTGTAACTCAAAACTACTTTGCTGTTATTTTTATCTTTCTCTAGTTTAATTGCAGTTCCCATAGATTTCAGAGCAACAGATAATCTTAATACCTTTATAAGCCATAGGAAGTAGTGTGTGCTAGCTTGCGTTTACAAATGAAAGCAGCTGAACATGGTTCCTAAAAGTGAGTGTATATATACATCCAAAAATATTGTTCAGAATGTTTTATTTCTGTGATTGGCAGTGCAGTACCGTCTATGTTTTCAGTGGATTAATCCTGGTTACTGATCTGAAAGTCTGATGTCTACAGATGAGGGCAGCTCTGCCAAATGAATTACTGAGGCCTGCAGCCCTCGGTATCTTGCAGCTCTTGCACTGTTTCTTCCCCCTGTTCAGCTCCTGGGTAATTGCCGCAGCCCCAGTAATGAGAGGGAAATGTACTGGAGAGAAGACGCATGAACCAGAGATCCACACTCTGCAATGTACTCCTGAGAGCTTTTTGAAGGTATTCTGTTGGTGCCTTTCTTTTTCCTCACTCTTTTCCCCCAGACAAACGCTGGGCAGTTTGCTTCAGCATAGCTATCACTTCATGGTTTCAGTTTTAAAAAAATAAAACAACCAGTTATTTCCTTTCTCACAGAAATCCCAAGGCAAAACAAAAGTCAGTCTCACTTTAATATATCCCCTGCTCTCTGCTCTCTCACTGCAAGGCACTTTCTGGTCTCTCCAGAGAATGTCTTTGGGCAATTCAATCTAAGCAGCAGTGCTGATTGCCTTTGTCTACTCTGTAGCCCCCTGGACTGAGAGTGGCCCCAGGAAGGGGACAGCTGTGTGTGGTCAAGTGGGGCTCCCACAGGACTAAGCAGTAAGTTGTGGAGGCCGGTGGCCCCTTTGCCCCATGCTCCCTGCTTGGGAGAAGTGCTGGACATGTGGCAGCACCTCCTTGCACACTGCTGTGTGAGCTCACAGCCCATCTCACTGCCCTGTCCTTCTGGATTATTTCTGTTCTCAAAGTGAGATGATTTCCATGACTGCTCACTAAGAGTCTGCTTTTTCCTGGTCCACGCATTTGTTCTTTTTTTCACGGTGTATTTACCTCCGTAATTATGTCTCGTTGCATACAAAGGGAAAGCTCTATTAGAGGAACCACTGCTGCTAAATGTGGCTCAATTTTGTCGGTATAGCTGCATCTACACCAGGGATTTTGCTGACCTGGCTCTGTCAGCTGGTGGGTATATGTTTTTTCATGCTTCTCAGACACAGTTGTGCTATCGGAGTTTTCCCTATGGCTTGGAGGTGAGGAGCAGAGAGGAGGACGTAGGGCTGCAAGTGGGAGTGCGGTGCAGCAGCGGTGCAGTGGCTGTGCAGCACCGAGTGGCGTGGGAGCTCCCTCTGCATCGCCTGCACCCCTGCTCAGCACACCTGGCTCTGCCGCCTCCCTGTTGAACATGACTACAGTAGCTGAACGGTAAACTTACTGTCTGAAGCTGTCAGACCCCTGTCCTAGCATCCTACTGAAAGTGGAATATCTTGTGCTGATTAACCATCTAACCCGCTGCCTGTTCTGTGCTAAGTTCAGACCTCAGTAAGTTCAGTACCTCAACTGTTGTAGTATGTGAGCTTGAAATTGTGTCATCACAGGAAAAACAAGGCAGGATTTTCAGAGAGCTTTAAGTTTGTCCACTTAACTGTTTTCACTGACAGTTCTCTCATAACATCATTTAACTTGAATAACAGGCACCTTTCCTTGACAGGTGTGCTTGCTTGCTGGCTGATGTTAAATTCTTTATGGCATACTTCTTTCTCTCTTGTGATCCCGACCTAGGAAAAATATCAGCATAAACTTTCTACTGTTGTTTATATTGTGTTTATAATTTACTACAGCAGCGCTGAAAAATGTTCTTTCTTGTAACCAGTCTAAACAAGAGTGAGGTTTTAGTATCTTGTTTATGTATAACATTAACCCCCTAATGAATGTGGCTTAATCGCCCAAAGTTTTCTGTGAAGATATTTACTATATGGAAACTTGGGACCCTTTAATAGACCTTTTACCACTCCGTTAGAAATAACAGTTTTTAAATACTCACTGTAAGTTGCTGTCTTAAAAACAAGCAAACAAAACAGCAACAACCAAAACCCACCAAGCTGAATACTTTTTTGGGGTTTAATTGTCTATCTAGAAAACTCGTGAAGCAATGTGTGACCCGTTAGGTGTGCCTTAATCTTGGCCAACTAAATTCTAAATTCTCTGAAATTTATATTCATCCAAATTTTATGGTTCTCTGTGACTGTTAAAATTCTGGTAATCTTCACTGTGCCTTACAGAGGAGACTGTTGCATATGAAAATAGCAGGGTATGCAGGGGATGGTATGAAGAAAACAGAACCAGATCCTGAGCATTAGGTTTTTATCTGATTTTGATCAATTAACAATTCTTGCAAAATCAATCTGTCCTGTAATTGGTACTTTTGTTTCATGAAATATTATCTGTCCATCGTGCATATTAACTCTGTTTAGGAAAGCATAATTTTTAGGCAAAGAGACTAAGTCAATGACTGAAGTATGCATGAGCTGCACTCAAACATGCAACATGAAGTGACCTGCGTGTATGGTCCTGGTTTACTAGCCATTGAACTTTTTTTGCACACATGTAGTTTAACGGGAAATGACTAATCATAAGGAATCAGCAATAAATTATTCCTCATGATAAATATCATCACTGTGAACTTGTTCACATTTTTCTCCAGTCCGCCCACCTGCCTGAAAGCTTTAGGGTATGTGGCAAGCCCAGATGACTGTCAGGCTTAAGTTTAGCTGATTTCAGCTGTAATGATGTGTAAAAAACTTGAGTATATCTGAATGCGCTCCACCTGTGTATAACCACATGCA
Organism: Oxyura jamaicensis; assembly: GCF_011077185.1. Taxonomy (NCBI): domain Eukaryota; kingdom Metazoa; phylum Chordata; class Aves; order Anseriformes; family Anatidae; genus Oxyura; species Oxyura jamaicensis. Next base: position 63,240,035 of record NC_048897.1, read on the forward strand.
TGGGGATGCTCTTGCTAGATAAATACATCCACGGTTTAATGCACCCAGGCTCAAGGGGCTTTTTGTTCTGCTTTGTTGCTTGTTTGTGTTTAAATCCTTCCCAAAATGATGTGAGATGTGAGTTTCTCCTTTCCTACCTCAGGGTATAGCCTGTGAACCTATGTCAGATGAACAAGCTCTGGGCGAACCTGGGCGAATCAAAATACCAAATTCCTCCAGCAAAGAGCACCTACTAGCCTGTATGGTGGGGGCCTCACCTTAACCCCTGCCCCATAATGGTGCCCAAAGAGGAGCAACAGTGTTCCCATCATCATGTTTTAGGCTCTGTTGTAATTTCTGAAGGTCCCAGTAAGGAGGCTACAAAAGTTTGGTGTTTCTGGAGATCCGTGGAAGAAGCCAGCCCTTGTTTTAGCAGGTTTGTGCTAATGACTGTTACCACACAGCTTGCAGCAGGGACACACATCTTCCGTACTTGAGGATATTTAGATTCTTTAAGCCTCCTTAATCTATTCTTTAGGATTCTTTAACCTCCTTAGGTTACTGTTTGGTTCAGATCTCAGTATTTGTATATGGGCAGAATGCCTGAAATAGCCTTAAGATGATCCATCCACATATGCTGAGTTTTTGTTGTCCTTCAACAAGCTTTTTTTTCTAGTTAAAAAGAAGGTTTATAAAACAGATGCTGAAGGACAGAACTTGGATGTTTTGCAGGTGTTTACCATATGAAACAGTAATTGATATCAGGGAAACAGAATTGATCATAAAACATTTGTTTAAAGTTACTGTAACGGTAAAAACTTACATTGCATATTTTTGTTCTGTATTTTGAGTAAAACATGAATTAAAATCAGATAATAAAGGTATAAGCAGCACTTAAATATATTTAAGTCAAAATCTGCGTAAAATAAATACACTATCTTCATTGTGCTAACATCAAAGAATAATAATTGGGCTAGAGAATCTTTTTCCCTCAAAACCATTTAACTTAAAAGTTTAGAGTTGCAGTTTCTGGTGGTATAGGTAGTGTAACACCATTGCTAGGAAAAAAAAATATTTTCTGAGGAGTGAGTTTTACATATATCCATATTTCTGATCAGTAGTTTGAGTACATGCTGCGTACAGATACCTGAAAAAATATGCATCGTTGTTCATTTAAAATACTTGTGCCTGTGTTCTGCAAAAGGAGTGCCCAGGGGGTTTCAGTGATGCTCCCAGGACAGGACTTCTCGTGCAGGCGGCAGAATGGTGCAACCCACACAATTGCAAGTTTTCTGTTTAATTTTGTCTGAATTCTTCATTGCAAGAGTGGCTGTATGGCAGAGCAAATGCAGGGTGGCTTTGGCCCCACCAGCAGGTGCAGATGTTTGAGTCTTTGGGATTACACGTGCAGGCCTTGGGCAGCATCCTGTGCCTCATCCATGCCAACGATGTATGTTTGCACATGCAACGATGTATGGAGGCACGTGCAAGCTGCAGGCTCAAGGGATTGATCTAATTTTTTTGTCAATGATTTAGCATATTCCCACTGTAAAACTGGAAACTTCAGACCAGTAACATCAAAAAATAAACTGGACTATTTTTAAAGTCTTCAACTTTAAAATGTGTGCAGTGTGACTTAATCTGTGTGGCTGGTCAAATCCTACTGGTAGATCATCTCGTTTTATTCTTCCTGTGTATGCATCAAAAATATTCACAGCGAAGTGTTAGTGTTTGTGCATGTGCTTCCATCTCTGTTTTTTTTCTGGGCTGATTCCAGATGTAGCAGGTTAAATCAGCACAGCAGCACACGTTTGGAAGGCTGTTGGAAACATCTCATATGACTTCGGCAAAACAAGCTGATAGCGTGTACCGTAACCTTGTAAGTTCAGAGGCACAGAGAGTCTCGGTAGGAACTGTTTTGAATTCCATACTTGGCCTGAAAAGTTATTTTGCAGGAGTTCTGTGGAAGTCAGCTCTTTATAAAAATACAGAAAAAGAATTTAGCTGTTTATATAGAAAGGCTGTTCACGAGGCTTTGTTCAGAAGTGATTTCTATTCATTGATGTTTCTGTGAGGGTTGTATATCTCAAGAAATGTGTTTTCTCTTTGTCACCAATAAAAACTGAGTATTTTAGGCAAATGTACTTTTGTGTTTTAACTGGTTTTATAAGCAAAACAAGGGAGAGGTTCAGTTGTTACCAGAATCACATAATGTCAATTCCAGGAAAACATGCGAAGAAACCAAACCACCAAAAAGCTATGTTTCCTCCAGATAGAAATATTTGTATTTAAAATGGCCACCATGAAAGCAAAGTGTCTGGTGTGAGTAGAAACTAAGTGGAAAAGCCTACATGGTCCATAATGCAGTCAGTTTCACATGCAAATGTCACTTACCGTAATGATGCTGAGATTTTAGACATCTGAATTAGGGAAGAGAGCAGGAATACTGCAGTTTTTACTGATGATGAAGAAGCACCAAAGTAAACAATTACTACAGATTCCACTGAATTACTGCAGAATCCACTTTTTCGTTCCTGTTGATGTTTTTAACCTTAAGCAAACAGTAAATGTATTGTATGTAGCCTGCATGCCAAACTGAAGTCTTAATAAAAGAATTTGCTCTCGGTAAACATAGCAGAATTAGGGCTGTATTGAAAACGGAATTGGGATTAGTAGTATTGAAATGCTAGGAATTTAATTCCTTTCCAATCTCCCTGAGGAACTTGTTCTCAAGCATTAGAAAAAGAGCACTAGGAGACTAAAGAAGGACTTGAATGTGCTGCAAGTTAAAATTAGTGGTCTTCAATCTCTCCAATGGGACAACTAAGACTCCAAAAAAAATAAAAAAATCTTGAGAGCATACTGCCTCAAAACACAAGCGTTACACCAATAATACACCATGGTATTATTGTCAAAAGTTAGTCGTTTTCATTTAATGACTCCTTTATGTCAACTTTGTTTGTGGTATTATGCTGAAGGGTCTCATGTGCAGATGTGGACTAGCTCTGTACATTAATTTAGGGAGTGATAATTCATGAAATTATCCTAACGTTTTGTTTACTACTCTCAAAATTACCAGTAGCAATAGAGCTTGTTCCACAAAAACGAAGCATCAGCCAAGACTGCAGGCATTTGCTTTCATATGTACATGTCTGCACAGGCACCATTGCTTTAATTTCCACTTTCTTTATGTCCTTTCTCCAATTTTTTAAACTTTCTCCTTGGGTAGCCACCAGGGATGAAGAGCAGTTGTCAAGTTCTCTCTGTGACATTCCTGTTTCCTCCCTGACTGGAGGCAGAAAGGGATAACTTATCATAAAAATGCAACCCTTCTGCTTCTCATTGTCTGCAGCTCGTGTCTGGGAGCCTTCCAGAGCTTCTTGATAGCACGGGAAACTCTGTAGAAAGCCAAATCCTCATATGCACTTAATGCATCATGCATGGGACCTATTGTTAGCTGTGAATCTAACCTAAAACTACCAAAACCTGTGGATGCTTCAGTTCTGACTTAATAGTCTGGACAAACAGTGCTTTTTCCTGCTCTCTAATTCTCTTATTTTCTGTGGTCTAATTTTTTATTGCAGTACTTGAGTAAAATTTCAAATTAACTTCACAATATTTTTGGTTTGTGTTTCCAGAAGAAGTTCAACAGACACTTTGACCAGTTTAAGTTGTGATTTCGGCCTCAATACTCACCTTGATTAGATTTTCAGGCCTGTATTTCATCACATGAATGATCCATATGGTGAAGGAGGAAAAAGAGTGAATGATGGTCCTCTAAGAACTCCTGTATTTTCCTCAAACGCTTTTGTTTGTTTCTTTGGCCTTTTTCCCACTACAGGTAAACAGCTTATGTATTACATTTTAAGCTTTTGAGCTGATTATGGAACACAAAACTTACTGTAGTTAATTACTCCATTCAACTTCTGGTCCTCGTTGCATTATTTTTAGTGAGTTATGCACAATACTGCAGTGAAATACCACTGGCTCCTCAGAAGAAAGCATGAGTTGCATATCCTTACAGCATCGTTTTCTTCTCTGTCATCTGTCAACACAGTCTTAATGCAAAAAATAATAATAAAAAATAAATAAATAAAAGGTATTTCCAGCAAACCAGAAACTCCAGTAACCAGAGTCTCCTGTGTCATCTGGCCTTTCTGACCACAAACTGGCTTTTTTGGAGAACATAACCTGTGTTGCAGCAAGGAGAAATGCTCAGCTGGTGAGCAATTGTCTGCTGAGATGCTGTTTCTCATTATGGATAAGATGGGAGACTTTTTGATATTCAGGTGGAGAAAATTTCATGTCCATCAAAAACAGCCTCAATCATGGCTTTGCAGAGTTGAAGGAGGAAAGTTTTAAGGCGGCCGGGGAAGGTCTCTTAGCTGCTCTCTTCTGGCAAAGGAAAGGCAGGGGAAGCCCAGGCCTGCTGTGTGCATTTGTGTGCTTATGCAACACATGCTGCCACTAGCTTGCATCGAGCTAGAAATGTTTCCCTGCCATTCACTTTGCCCACGGTGGCTCCTACTCTCCTCTTCACCATATCAGACCTGGCACTTGCTGATTTTCCTTTTAGGTTGCTTCAGGTATGGCTCTACTTTTCAGCTTTTTCTCTTCCTGCTCCCCCCGGCCCTTTCCTTTCTGGTTGGAAACAGCTGAGGCTGTAAGTCTCCTTTCTGTGTGCAGAAAAGAAATTTAAGAGTTTGTGATTGAACTCTTATCAATTATGCTGGAATTTTAAGGATATTTGTGTTACATGAGCATGATAACGATCTTGTGGTGAGCTATTGAAAACATTGGGGAGGATGTATTGTTTTATGACTGTTGGGTCAAAGTCTTGTAGTGCTGAGGCAATAACAATGCAAGTTTAAAGCCATGAAGAAAACCTAATCTGGCTGCCACACACTTGGCTGAACTGTCCATAGTGCAGCATTTCACTGACACTTCCACAGTCACCAAGAAGCTATTTGTAATTATTTGAAGTGAAAAGAAAAATGCTTTGGCTTTTTGTTAAATATCTGTCCAGCAGATACGGAAGTTACATAAAATAAGTTTCTTTTTTTTTTTTTTTTTTTTAATTGGTCTCAAATCCTGGGGTGCCTGTATACCCAAAAGCCACTGTCTATCTCTGACTTCCCAAGGACTGGTGAGTGTCACACCTGGACCCCCTTGCCCACGTGTCCTGGTGGCCAGGCTGCTTCAGGCCGGCATGCAGTTGTTGGAGGATTGTGCTCATTAATCAAGGCCTTGAACCTGGAGAGGTGCTGGACATCCTCAACTCCTCTCGAGTCAAAGGGAGTTCATAGCACTCAGTTTCTTGAAAAATTAAACCTTCTGGAAGTTGGGGCATATAAAATGTTTGTACTTCATGAAACTCTTCAGAAAAGGGCACAGAGCATACTATAAATGAAGTATTCAGAGGGGAAAACAAAAAATTCCTGACTTATTCTTGGCACTACATATTTAATCATGACATTTGTTCTAAGAAAATGTACAAACTCTTAACATTGCCAATTTATTTTAACCACAAACCAACAGCAGACTGATGATGTGCACACTAAGGTTATTTATTTTGAGTATAGCTAGGGAATGTGAGTGTTCCAAATGCTTCCTTATATCTCCCCATGGGATCTCTTTAATATGTTGCATAATATTCTTCTGTATTAGAGGATTGTAAGATAGACTCGGTTTGTCTCTTCGTTACTTAAATATACTGGTTACGTTTTCTCTTTTCTTCTTTGAAGGAAATGCAAGCAGAGAATGAATAGTTTGTGAAAAGTGTTAAATTAAAAGTATAACTTCAAAGGCACTTCTAACTATTTGTTCTAAAACTATCAGCCAACAGATGATGTTCCAAGCAAAATAACTAATTATGTGGGAGGTTAGGCAAGCATTGATTTAGTTTTTGATTGCTTGGGCTGGTAGATAATTCTTTAATAGCAAGAAAAAGAATATGTGACTTAAATCTCAGCACTTGAGTTCAGGTATACCCTCTTCTGAGAACAAGTTTATACATAACATGTAATAATTCTCTTGGAAAATGTGAAATCCACTTGGATATTTTCTTTGGACCTTGTCTGACTCTAAGACACTCCCCATTAGAGATTTGAGAGCAAGGTTAAGGAAGGATAAGGGAGTACCCCAATGAAAGTATTTTTGTTCTTGCAAACTTAATTTAGAATAGCTTTGCTTTTACAGAGTGTAAGGGTATTTATCTGGACTATGAGGCACAGTTTGACAGGGATCATATTACTAGGAAAAGCCAGTGGAGCTTAGTGGGCCAAACATCATTACTTTATATCATTAGCACATGACAGGGTAAAAGTCCAAACACATAAGTTCAATTTTTAGTGTGCGGAGATAAAATTCCTTTCCATGCAGTACAGCACCAAACCATTTCTCATTTTGGCAAGAGTTAGAAAAAGGGGAGTTCTCTGTGGTATTCATATACTGTTTCATCAGTTCTGGTGCACCTTGTGATAATGTTTCTGCTTAGCCTGTTGTGTGCATTTGCTTGTGGTAAGTGATTGGGCCAGTTCTGAATTGCTCTGGCTAAGCTGTGCTCTTGTCCCTAGCTTGTACAACAGGAGAAAATTCCCTAAAATGGCATTGACTTGTGGCTGCAGATTTCTAAGGATTCTAAAGACCAAAATGTTGCTAGAGATGTACTTGCTGTGACTTAAATTCTGGTTAGGAAAAGCATCTGACCATTTGTTTTTTCTTAATCTGTTAGCTAGCATTTATCACTGGATAAAAATTAAGGAAATTCTCAGACTTCAGGTGAAGTAGGTTGATTTTGAAGTAGACTTATGTGTAGGAGTTTTGTAACAGTCTTCATGAAGTACTTGTCATGACAGTGCAAGTAGGTTTATTTGTAGCACGTCTTAAATACCCTTGCTAACATTTTGTACCTTGTCGTCCAATAGTCATGCTGTGTTATTATATTCACATTGGATATGCAATTTATGGACTTAATTTTCGTAGAACCTGCTTTAACATGACCTATGTTTATATTTTCTAGGAATAACATGTTTGGAAGTACCTGCTAGTGTTGGTTACCTGTACCCTAGCACAAGAGCTCCAGCTTAATCCTTTTCAACACTTCTTCCAGAACATGGGGGAAAACGATGATGAAAAATACAGTCAAGCTGGACAGATATTTGAAAACTTTGTCCAAGCATCAACATGCAAAGGTACCATTCAGGCTTTTAATATTCTCACTCGCCAACTTGAATTAGATCCTTTGGACAATAGAAACTTTTACACCAAACTGAAGTCAAGAGTAACCACATGGAAGGCCAAAGCTTTGTGGAACAAGCTTGATAAAAGAGCAAGTCACAAAGAGTACAAACGTGGAAAATCTTGTGTGAACACTAAGGTAAGTGGTAAAAGTCATTTCTGAATTTCCTAATTTAGAACCTTTTAAACTTGATTATCTACAAAAGCAAGGTTTCTCCTTAATATACTTTTTGAAACTGTGACCAATACCAAACAATTTTGTAAAACTTTCAAATATTTTAATTCTGGAAACGTACAGCATGTCAGAGCAGTCCTAAAAGCGTGCTGTTTTACAGTCTACCTCAATCACAACAGACAAGTTTTCTGTGCCTCTTTAGACATCAGCGTCGATCAGCCGTGAGATGTAAGCTCATAAGTCAGCGTACATTCATTTCTGGCTCACAAGAACTTCTTGCGTCATTTAAACAGAGTTTTGCAATGTGCCACTCACACATAGTCAGCCGGCTCCCCCATTTGCTGCTTGATGCATGCTGTAAGACACCAGAGCTGGTCAAATGTGTTTCAACAGCACTAAACTGTTCTTTGGAAACTGCTTTATGGAGTTTTGGGAGATCTGTCTTTGTCACCTAGCATTGGTTCTAGTTGCTAAATAACAGGAAAAGAAAATCCTGCATTATTTAAGGATTTAAACACTTGCATGTAAATGCTTTTTAGCAAGCACAATGTGGATGATTGGTACTTGGTAGTTGGTAGAAAGAGGTGGTCTGCTTGGTGGTGGAAAGGACAGGAAACGATCTTCAGCAGAGCATGAAAATACTGTAGGTTGATAGAGGGAACCACTGAAAGTTGGTATAACTCTTGTAAAAACTGAACAAAATACTTTAGCTCATGCCATCTTACTCTATCTATTCTGTGACTGATGATTCTTAATAGCTTTGTCTGAGAGCAATTCACTTATTTACTGTTTAATGATAGCTAAAAGTTGCTCCAAGTAGGTCCGGTTTTAAGAAGTTACTTGACTGTATTGCAGTAGAAGAGAAAGGAAGGGCACCCTGGGGGGTACCTAGACACACTTTTTATAACGTAATGTCCGTACAGCATGTTTCTTTAGAAAACAATGTATGCCATTACATCTGCTTGCACTGCTTTCCTGACTGCCTCTGTTTTTTTCCTTTCCTTTTTCCCATCACTTCCCTTTTTGACCTGTGCTTCCTCCCTCCCTTTCTGATCTTTTGAAAAGGCTTTAACATGTCATTGAGCATCAGTGTGATAAAAACAGACAGGAAAGGGGAAGAATGAGAATGTGTATGATGTTTAACAAATTATAGGAGATTATCCACATACACCTCACCTGCATATACAGTCCCAAGTCCAAATTTCCATGGTTAGCTTGAGAAAGTATTTGCAACACAAAACATTATCGAGATCCATGTGAGGTATAAAATGAAACCCTGCTCAATCAAGTGTAACATCACAAAGCCAGGGCCTGGTTCTGCAAAGTCCTTCAGCCAAGTGATTAATTTCTATATATGGCGAGAAGACTCATGGAAGTCATGGTGCATAAAATACAGCCTGTATAAAGCTTTACAAGGTTGTCAGGTAAGAGGCTAATCAACACGTCCAGCAGTGTTGAAATTATGGTATTTCTGCTCTTTGAGAGTAAAGATTTATTTTTAGTGGCATGATGTAAATATTTGCAGAAATTAATGGATGTATCTATGCTGTACATATGATCAAATTGCAAATGAATATAGAATGTCTGTGTATGAACAGTATGCATATAGATGTTCTGTGAAATACTTAGATGTTCGTTGTGAATGTGGTCTATGCCTGGACTTGCACTTCAATGATTCATCACTGATTTAATGAGAGAAACACAAATCTTCAGATTGCTGCAAATGAAAGCAGTAACCACAATCTGTGGGCTCTGTGGGGATATCTAGCAAACATTCCTTGCACGTGAATCACAGTCTGCTGTGAAAGCCTATCTATGTAACATAAATGAGAGGAGACATGTTGCAAGAAGGCAGCAGACTCCCTGAACACTGCTGTGATGTCCACTGACAGCCCCACATGCAGATAAGGAATTCTCAGAAATGCTGATAGACCCAACCGAAAAAGCAGTGCAAAGACATTAGGCTACAGTATGCACAAAATGATTTTCCTTTGGTGCAGCTGGTGATTTTCAGGTGGTTGTTGTTGTTGTTGTTTTTTGCATTTTATACCAGCTACCATTTTTAGTAGAGGAGCAGGCAAACAGGAATTTAGCAAATAAAATCCTGACAGCTGGGCCCAGTGCTCACCTCACCAGTGGAGTTGCCGGGATCTGGCTGAAGTGATCAGCTGGAGTAAAATTCTTAATTGTTAAAGCATAATTACAAAATAAACTCTTTGCAATTGCAGTTCTGTAAACAGAGCCAAGCTAATAGTCATCACTTAAAAATAAAAAAATCACTTGAAGGCTTTATATGAGGTTGGGCCATGAGTGCTGTAGCTGATTCTGCAGCTCACAGTTCTTCTTCTCATCTACGGTTTTGCAGTCAGACTTCTTACAATCTTCCCCATCTTTGAAGGAGACAATGCAATCAGAATGTAAACTACTCCTTGTGGTGTGTCTGCTGTTTTTTGTTTGTTTGTTTTAAATCAGAAAACAAGAATCTGCTTCCTCACCCAGTAGCTCGTTACTTTTTGCACAGTATTCAAGAGCAAAATGCTGTACTTCCTGATTTTCATGCTTGTAAACTCTTCAGCTACACTTAGGTTACTCTCATTAGAGTAACAATATACACAAGTTTCCTGCATACAGAATGTTTCACTCCAACTAAATAACACGAACCCATTGCCTAAATTGCTCTTGAAAAACACTGCCAAATACAGTTTCCAGAGTTTCTACAATGATGTGATTTTAAGCTGGATAAGTAAAAACAGTTGAACCATTTTCAAGAAGTTCAAACCCACTGCTATTTCAGAGTTGACTTATTGTGGACTTTAATTTTTCCTTTCTTTGTCGAAGAAACCAAAATAAAAACAAAGCAATGCAGAAAAGCATGCTGAAAATTGTGGCAAAAAGGAACTTTTTTTTTTGAGTCTGTAGGAATCCTTCTGTTTGATAAACATTTAACATACATAGATCTACTTCCTTCCATGACAAACATGTAGATGGGAATTGATACTGTTCTGAATTGCTGTTTCTGGACTTGGCATTTGCACAGTTCACCGATATTACTGGAAAAGAGAATTCTGTGCTAGGTAGCCAAAACTATAAATTCTTCTGTGTTTTTTCAAATCTATTTGGAAAAAGAGCATAAATTTATTCTCCTGGTAAAGTTTCTCCATCATTTTCATCTTTTACTAGTAAAATCAGAGGAATGCATTCAGAATCTGTAATTACTATTTCTTTCTTTGTAAAGTAGAACATAACTAGACAATTGGAAAAAAAAATGTTGTTCACTGTGCTAGCAGTTCAAATATCTCTAAATTTTTTAACATACACAACATGATATGGTAAGAAGTGATATGGTAAGAAGCAAGAGTTCATCCAGCTAGTTGCAGAGTGTGTTCACTAGCCTTTTCAAGTCATATGACATTTAACATGGGCTCTAAACATTTATTTTGAACCTCTCTGTATGGAGGAGGTTCTTTACTTCAAACACTTGATATACTGGCAGTTTACCTGTATAAATGATACAGATATGAACGTGTGTATAAAGCAGGCCCTCAACTGATGTTTGAGATATGTATGCATATGTATCAGAGGGCAGGACCTGGTTTATGCTGAGCACCTGAAATTCTGGCTCTCCCATGACTGCAGATTTGTGCTTGAGAAGAGCTGAGATCACTGCATGTGAAAACATCCTAGACTTGCACTGAAGGGAGGTGTTGATTCTCCAAAGCATGTGGATGTGGTGTTATCTTTTTTTTTTCCCCACTCTAAGTACATATGTTGTTTTTTTGTTTGTTTGTTTGTTTTTCAAAACAGATGCTTGCACTTGAGGAGAACTGAGGCTTGTTTAAAGATCTATTGTGTAATTATCAGTTGGCTCGGTAATTTTTAATATTTGTCTCTGGGTGAACCCAGTTTTAGGTGGTGGTGGATGTGGATGGGGTGGCAGCAGGCTTCTGTGTGCAGCTTTGGGCTCCTGAGCGCTACAGACCCCACTCTGGGCACTATCTGGGCAGAGGACAGTACAATTCGAGCTGCTGGTTTTAAGGCCTAAGTAGGCAATGTTAGCATAAAGCAAGTAAATAAAACTGAGCTAGGAACTTTTAAGTGTTGTGTATATAAATATATATGTATGTGCATTTAAAAGTATATGTGTAGATACATACGTGTTTAATTAGCATGCAGATTCCTGCAAAGCAGATGGAACAATCTTGAACTCAGTCTCTGCTGGCTTCAGTAGTTTCCCTTGTTCCTGGATGTGGTCTTTCAAATCTTGTTTTATAATTGTGTTCCTGTCCAAAAACTGTTTTTGGGAAACTTACTGCAAGAGAATGACTCAAAAATTATTTATGGCTACATTTCCAGGGCTTGGATAAAACCACAGGGGCTCTTCTCAGGTAGTGCCATGTGCTGTCAGTCCTTCCCACCCTCGGTAGTGTTGACAGCTCCACTGTGTGGGAAGGTTCTGTGGGCTCCTCTGGTGGGGTGCTGATTTAGTGAGGAGGTGTAAGAGAGGAGAGCCTGTGGCTCGAGGGGATTTGGGGGCCAGGGTGTGAGTCAGCCGAGAAGGAGCTCGAGGCAGAAATGGGGATGGAGACCGGAGGTTTCATGCCTGACTCAGTGCTAGTTCAGAGCCTTGTCTCCCTGTACTAACCACACTGGTGCACCTGCAAATGATAAAATGGGATTGTCTTTATCTGCCAAACCCCTTCCGTTCCTTTTCATATTGTTCTCATTTCCAAAGACTGTCAAACAAATGCTTTGGGAGTGAATAAAACCTACTTCATCTGGTGTTTTCCTTCCCACAGAGCTGAGAAAGCAAAAGGTAAGCCCGAGCTGTGCTGGGTGCTGCCATGTTACATAGCTGTAGGCTAAGCAGCAGGATGAGGAGTGGATACCAGGTTCTCTCCTTGTTATTAAGTAGAAGTTGGCTTCCTGTCAGTCCTCAGTTTACAAACATCCTAATTGGTAGTCTTGCTCCTGGTAGTGAATGAACCAGGTAGGCTTCTGGATGTCTTCCTCTCCCCTCCCTCTACCTTCTTCTGAAGTGCTAAACAAATACTTGTCTCTTCATTAATCAAATCATCCAACATGCATAAAGCTGCTGGTAGTGTGGCTTCCTACATTTTTTCCTGAAGCATGGGCATTTGTTAATCCTTCAGAAGTAACTCACATTTTCAGCCAGGTTTCTCCGGTGCTGAACATAGTGGTCCAGAATCCAATGAGGTTGTGTGTTCAAACATTGTTATAATGGCCCTTGCAACAAATATTATTTTTTTTTTCTGAAAAGCGTAGTTGAAGTGTAAGATGAAAGAAGGGAGTGCCAGCTGTGCTCCAACTCAAAAATATCCTTATTATAATGAAAACTTTAAACTGTTTATTTTTAAAAGAACAAAAATTCAGATGGTACATCCCTTTTGCTGGACGTACTAGTCTCTTCAGAATAATAATTTAAATGGGGAGATTTCCAAACCTGATAATTAGGGTTCCTAATGAATGCAGCAAACTTATCTAAGATTTATTAGGTAGCATCGCTAACTCCCTTATCATAATAAAAATGCATTCCTCTGAAGGTCATAGAACTTGAAACTAGAAGTTGAGTACCATATTTGTAGGAAGTTTAGTGAATGAGAGTTTGTGATTTATCACAAAACAGCACTCAGCTGTAACCTCCTCACATTTACTCCTTATGTCTCCTGGCAGTTGTGATTTTGATTTTTCTGTATTAAACCTTACCAGGATATAAATGCTTAGTGCTTAGAAAGTAGAATCCAGGACTATTGAGCAGCTGGAGATATTAAATGCCACATACTCTGCTGCCTCGAAGTGGCACTCAGGTGTTTGGTAAACTAAGATAAGCTGCTTATTTTGGTAATTGTACTTCTTTGCTTTTTGGCTTTTAGGACAGGGTACCCAAAGTTTAGCACTGGATCTCCAGTGTAAATTTATTTTTAAAAATTTTAACAAGCAACTTTTAAAGATATTACAAAGTAGTGGAAGATAAGGGAGTAATGTGAATAAGAGGTTGTCCTGGTTTCAGTTAGGACAGTTATTTTTCCTCCTAGTAGCTGGT
>NC_048897.1:63253498-63311448 GCF_011077185.1 Oxyura jamaicensis
TTTTTTCCGTTTCTCTCCCCCATCCCAGAGAGGGAGGGGGAGGGTGAGCGAACGGCTGTGTGGTGTTTAGCTGCCAGCCAGGTTAAACCACAACAGAGGTAAGGAAGATTGATTTGAGGTGGGGCTTAAAATCAGAAAACCACCTTTGGCTGTGCAGCGAAATCACAGTTGTTGAACTCTGTCTACACATTCTTTGTTTCTCTGAGGATTTTTAGAGAGGGGACAGGGAAGTTCGGATGATGACAGGACACAGCAGACAGCGTTCTTTGAAAACAAACCAAAATATTTGACTCTTTGAGCAGTGTTTTAAACTGTCAGATTGGGCCAAATTGCGTCAGCAAAGACAAATGTTTGGCATGTGATTTGGTAATGAAATCACTTTATTTGTATTATCCTACAGACACTTCCACAAACGTTTTTTCAGCTTAATCAGTTATGAAAAACAGTGAACCCTGGCCAAAGTAACATAGTCAGACAGCCTAAATAAGATTTTTTTCAGGCATTTGGGAATTTAAAGATTTTTTGCTTGCAGGATAGCAGTAGCTTTACATATGTTCCTTAACAGCAGCATGCTATTCCTCTGTTGCTTGCTAATGGTTTTGCAAGGAATTGACGGCAGGGAACTGTCCCACCCTGACCTGATTCCCTAGATATTTTGTAAAGATTCCCACTGGGAGTGGCACCCAGTTACTTTCACATAAAGCACGGCTGTTGTCACCGCAAGTGGCTTAATTAAGTTTGAATGAAACAAAAGGTTATGGCAGGATGGCAGGCCGTGCTCCCACAGCTGGGGCTTTGTAGTGCTTTTGGATCTGCATGTGTGAAACAGCTGCGCCGTGTGTGCAGGACTGTGTGCCGGGCGAGGGGTGCTCCCATGCAGCCCCCCAAGCCCCTCCACACTGGGTCAGGATCCAGAAACTCCTGGCTCCAGAGAGGGCCTCGGGTGCCAGATTTGGTTGTTACGGGTTTGTTGTTAGCAACACTTCCAGCTCTGCTCTGGCAATGTTTGTGTACCGATAAGTGAGGAAATGCATAACTTTTGCTACCAAGAAGTGATTAAACACTTGGCTGCTAAAACCCAGATCTCAGACAATAAAGCAATTTCCTGTCTCCTGCGGTTCAGGTCCTTTCTGAGGTTCCCATGTCTGTTCAGAGAACCAGTTTTACACCAGTGCTAGCAAGAGTTTGCTGCCAGACGGGGGAAATGCATTAAGGATCATTTCAGTGATTCCTGTTGTTGACTGGTATTAGTCCTACTTAATAAAAATTTTGGTGCTGGATTGAGGGGGTGCTGATGTGACCAAGCTGGAATGAGCTGTAGGTGTTTTGAAAGGCAGGATCAGAATTTTAAGAGTTTGAAAAGTTGAAATTATCTGTGATCAGGTGGGTGCAATTTCTAAAAGCCACTGTAGAACTCTGACCCTACTAGGAAAGGAAGGGAACAGCCAGCTAAAGGTGGGTGTATGGGACAGAAAAGGACCTGCCGCTTACAATACCACATCGAGGCAGGTCCGTCGGGTAGTGCCAACGCACCGAGAGCTGACCTTGGGTTCCAGTGGCATGTCAGGAGCTAGGCTGGTTTCCTTCCTGTCTAGGTGGTGCAGGTCAACCCCCAGCTAAAATATTTTGCCCAATTTGGAGTACGTGTTGTAGGCAAGAGGCAGATAAACCAGAGCAGGAACAGTTCGAGCTTAGAGGACATGGCCTGGGGAGAAGTGTAGCTACCTTCACTTACCTGTGTTAAAGAAGACCCGAAGCATGCTGCTACAGTTACTTAGGGCACAACCGAAGTATTACGTGGCTCACCTTCTCTAATAGTCCAGCTAATGCTTCTAGATCAATTTGGATTGGTTTTGCAAAACTTGGGTTTTGCCATGGACGTTTGCTGCTCCTATTTCAGTACTGGAGAACAGTTTGTATTTCCCAAGGTCATGCCTGTTTCTGCCAAAGAAACCGACCAAGAGATACTGCCTGGCTCATGTTGTATCACTCTCTGGATTTGTTCATTTGACTAAGATCCAAATTTAGAAGGAAACGTGGTTATGCCACACTTGGAATTAGTGTCACGCTGCTGACTTCCACTGCCTCTCTGAATGGGTTACGAGAGCAGCTCTAAAAGGACCTGTGCAACAGCAAATGTTCCCCTCTGTGGGCAGTATTCACTGTCCTTCCCACCTGTGCTCCCTGCCACCCCTACTGGATTTACAGTGCAGAAAAAACAGCACCCCGTGGGAAACAGAGCTGAGATTAGAAAACATGCCAGGGGATGGCAGTGAACTTCCTGCCCAGGGCTCCACACCCAAACCATTCATGACAAGTTACGCTGATCAGAGAGTGCTGGGTAGAAGGCAAAGGCGTTTCTCGCAGGTCATTTTTGGTTTGTTAATCTGTTTGCAGTGGGATGGGAAATAGCTGCGGATGTCGGGAAGCCTTTCCCAACAAGTGCGGGCTGTTGTGATGGCAGGGTCGTGGTGGCTGGTGCAGGCAGGCCATGGCCAGGCAGCACCAGGAGTGGCGGAACAAGCAAAGCCAGTGCTGGTCAGGCAGGTGCTGCTGTCTGCACATCACCTGGGCTCGAGTGTGAAAACAGTTATTAATAAGTAGCCATGTAAACAAACACCAGTCTGCTCTGCGTGTTGATCCCCCTTCTGTTGGCACTGTCTGCTGGTGTAAAACAGACTTTTGTACCTCATGAGGTGCCATTTGCTGCCAAGTGTCATGTCTTCAACTCTACCCCTTGCTTCAAGGCCTATACCTGTTCATATTTTTTCACCTTTTTGATATTTTATATTTCAAGGCTCCTTCCTTCAGTAATAAGCCCTGTTATGGGCCTTTGGTTTCAGCTAAAGACGTTCTGGAAATAAGAACTAGGGGTGGCAAAATCTAATTTTTGTGGTGTATATCCTGCCACCAGGGAGATTAGTAGCTTCTGTGTGAGTGCTGTCAATGTTCTGTGCTATTGGAAACTCTCCTAAAAGTTGTTACGGTAAGGATGCATTTTCTAATTCCGCAAACTGTTCCAGTCCATCTGCCTTGTTGACACCATCAGATAAGATAGTGCTAAGCATTGCTGGTGGTGATCAGTTCTTAGTGTTTACAAATTGTAAATAAAAATGTAAAAAATAAAAGCATTGTCTACCTATGATAAATTGGTATGTGCAAGTGACCGGTTAAAGCAGTATTTAGCTTCACTAATTAAGTGGCTGTGAGTACTAGCACTGGAAAATGAAGGTCTTTGAAGACTGCATGACGATGACTTGAAAGAAAATAGAATCCAGCAACCCAGAATTGCTGGCTACTTTTAGAGCTTTAGGTTTTGTGCTTGCCTGGAGCTGCCATGCAGTGCTGTACAGTCATTCTGCGTAGGAAAGTTAGGAATGGTGGAATTAAATGATTCATCCTTTTAAAAATAAGTAAATAAATGCAAATGTGGATTCTGACCCAGACCTAATGGTTCATTTGTGAGCTTATTTACCCATTCCTGTCTTCTGAAAGCCGTATCCTAATCGGGTTTTGGTTAATAACTTGCCTAATATAAAAATGAATTCTAGAACATATTTCAAAATATTCTGTGAAATAACTTGGCTTACCACTTGCATCAAAAAGCCATTTTTGAAGCTGAAGCTTAGCTGATTTCATAGATTGTTGCAGTTGTTGTTTAGTTAAAAATTCATACATATAGATAGGTTCAGTGTAATATTTCAGTTCTGTAGACAAATGAGACTGTAGCGTTTGTCTTTTTGCTTGTCTTTTTGCAAGTATATTGCCAACTTCATTCTGCAGCAAAGCTACATGATTGCTGACCAACTTGTGTGCATGCTTTGGATGCCATCAAGCATGAGAAGTCCATTCCTCTGGGTCTAGTGGCTGGTCAGTACGGTTCATTAAGTCCCAACTCAGAAACCATGTAGAGCATTCATTTTGTTCTTTTGCTGTCAATCTCACTAGCATCTGTGCTCACAAGGCTTGCAGTTCTCAAAGTGTTGGTCTCTGTTGAAGTCTTTGCTGTGCACACGAGTGAAGCTGTTGGTGCCTCCACTTCTTATCTGTGTTCTGTTCTCTGTTTCTGGATTCATATTTTTTTCTGATGTTTTTAAAGATAGCCATAAAGTATTATCTTAGTGTTACAGGCATAAACCTACAAAAATGGCAAGGTACGTAAGTGCTGTGAACTGTATTCATGTCCAGGATAGTCAGATGTTCTTTCTGCAAGGTTTATCTTGTTTTCATTTTGATTGTTTAAGCAACTAGCCAAAGTTGCCAGAAAAGAAAGGAAAGCCACCTCTTCCTCTTTTTATTTTTTTCCTCTTTCCCCCTATTTTGATTACAGAGAAATACAGGTGAGAAAACAGCAAATACACTCTTAATTCCAAAGGATGTTAGGGGTTTATTTTGTGCAAAAATCTGAGGAGATTTTTGGATCAAAACACTTGCCTGACTTCTGGTGTGTAATCCTTTTATTAAAAACAGTATAAGGTTTCTTTTCAGGTGATAATGCAGGTTTTCTTCAGAAACTCTAAGTGTCTTGGTGGGGAAGTGAAAGTTTCTAGAGATAATTTTTTGTGTCATGTCAACAGCTGTGTTTGTTTTTTATTTTTTTTTTTGGTAAATTGTTATAAAAGCTCTGAGATAAAGTCAACATACTTAAATACAACCAAGGCCTCCTGAGAGAGCTCTTCAGAATAGCTCCATAAAACAAAGTCCTGTCACTTTGTTTTATTTTGATGCATCAGTGATGCATCAGTGAAGCAACTTTTGAAATTCCAGTAAACTGAATGCATGTAGACTCTCAGTAGTGTGTTGCATAGCAGGCTATAAGTTTCAGATGTCTTTCATGCCATTATTTTAATTTCAAACTATGAAAAGGTTTTTATGCAAAAATCTAATATTAGTACATATATCCTAGAGACAGGGTGGATGGACAAGCATATCTGAATTCGTCCAGGAAAAATTAAGGCATGTGTTCTTGTTTTTTTTTTTTTTTTTTTTTTTTTCCATGCAGAAGCTTATCTTTCAAAAATCCTAGTAAAGATGAGCCAAATGAATGCAATAAATGTTCTAATGTTTCATGTCTGGCATTTTGTCCAAAGAAGAAAGTTGAGCAATAAAGGTAGTTCCTGTGATCCCTTGGCTGCACCATGTCCAAGTGAAGCAACTGCAGGGTTCAGCGCTGAGGGAAAGAGCTCTGCCCATATCAGCCTTGATCAGGTAGCTTCCAATCCACATCACAGTCTTTTAAGGGAAAAGATAGCAGCATCTCCATTTTTTGCCAGTTACTGACTGATACAAGTGCTTTTGGCAGGAGTAGACAAAACTGTGTATTTCTGAAGTGCTCAGCTGAGGGTACAGAGAATAAAATACTGGGGGGATCGAAAGCAGAAATGGATAGTCACATTGGGCTTCCTGGGCCGGGCCAGGGTTTTGTTGCTGCGGTTGGTTGCAATCAGAGGTGCACAAGCCTTGCTGTTCCCAGCTGCCTTTGAACTTCCCCAACAGTGGTATTTCTGTGGTGTCCAAAAATGTCTGTTCAACAAGATCCAGCTAGTCTTAACAGTATTTTAAGGTAGATTTTGGAAATATCTGTAGTGCATTTAAATATAGTGCTCACATAACCCTTTGGAAAATTAGGACCTGCCATTAAAGTACATGTAACTAAATATTATTTTTGTCAAATGAAAAAGTCTTTAAAAGCATATTTTCCTCTATCATGCTATGTTTTATGAGCTCCTTATAACATTAGTAAGGTTAATGTTAATTTTTGTAGGGCAGGTATAATTAGCTCCTATATTTCTTCTCCCCATTTACTTTGATGGAAGAGTGATTTTTTTTTTCTTTAATGTTTGCATGTAGTATAGATCTGTAAATCACAGAAATTTGGGGGTTGATATCCGTCCTGTTTCTCAAAAAAAAAAAAAAATTATTATTTTATCTTTGCGCTGTCATCTTCTATCGTCTATGTATAGGACTATATGCTATATATCTAGTCCAATCTACACATTCCAAATCAGTCATCTTTATCTACAGTTATCATTGCTGTTATTGATAGGGTTATTTATGTTCTGTTGCCTTTTAGTAAAACCAGTTGTATAGGTATGGCAGTGTTCCACAAGTTGGGCAACAGGCAACGAGTGCAAGCATATCAGGCAATGCAGGGCATGGGACTGCTGAGAGCTCCACACTTGCATCGCTGTAATGCACCTGGTACCTGAGCTTCTACAGCAGCATGGCCTTTGCTGGTGCTGGTGTCTGGGCTGGCATGTAAAAAGGGAGATGGCAAGCATTTTGTCTGGGGGTCTTTGTCTAGAGAAGCAGTGAGTAACTGAATAGGGTTGTTGAATTTAGAGGAGCAACCACATTTTTAAATGCTTTGGTTGACCGGGGCCGCAGTGAGACTAGGCTCAATGGTTTAGACTGACAAAACACATCGTGCCTATATGCATCATACCTAAGTGAGCTTAACCTGTTTGTTTTTCATAAAGCTTTAGTTCTTGACTCTTAATGTTGTCTGAAGTGGCACATAAAATTTTAAGTGACTTGAATTATAATGTCTCAAATTTTAAAAACTGTTGACTATTCAGTAGATTCGGGGTGTGTTTGACTGCACTTTTGTATCCAGTGGCTGCCAACAAATTTATGTGAGATGAACTTTAAGTCAGGAATGTCCTACTGAGCAGGCCTATTTTTGCCTGAAGCATTTTCCTATCTAGTGAAGGGGATGAAGTGAAAAGCATTGTGGTGGAGAGAGCTCCCTGATGCAGCTTCTCGTAGCTGACCGCCTTAGATGCTTATGCAGCTGTTTTTCTTTGGAGCCTTTCCAAGGAAACAGTCATTGCTGATCCAGAAAATGTGTTGTTTCATTAAATTTCATGGCTATCTTGTGTTGCATCCCATTTAGCCCATCAATAAACACTTGCTCAAATCCATGTAGCATGTAATCCTGGGGAGTCAGTCAAAGTAATCCTTGATGCATCCCTGGCACCTTTGATGTTGCAAGAAGGCTGAGGCCACGTGAGGTCCCAGACCTGCTCTCGGCAGCAATGAACGCACCTGAGACCCCACTGGGGCACAGGCAGAGCCTCCATCCACTGTGTGGGGGCCATGGCTGCTGGGGGCACCTGTGGCACCAGCCAGCAGCTTCAAGGTATGTGGGGAAAGGCCCCCCTTGGTGCCCATTTCTAGCAGCAAGGTCTTTCCTACAGGTTTTGCTTTCCAAATGGTGATTTGGGTAAATACTACAGATATGTTAAAAGAAGTTAAATAATTTAGGTGGAAGATTATCACTAGTTTCTTGCTAGCATATGTGTACATTTCTACTGAAGAGTGGAAGTGGTGCTTCTGACTGGTATGCCTTGGAACAAAAGGACTCTCTGTGTCTATCAAGCTGCAGATGAACTCAGGCCCAAATTAATCTCCCCTTTTTCACCTCTGACCAGCTGAAAGGCAGAAATGAGAAGATCCCCGAGTTCCTGGGGTGACTGTAACTTCCATCTTCTTCTCAGGAATACGTTCGGGAAGGGTGGGAGAGGGGTTATAATGAAACACTAATTTAATGTTTGGGTACCTCAGGCAGGAGAGGAATGAGGGATTTGGAGTTGGACAATAGGAATGTAATGTATTGAGCTACAATGGGTCCTGTCTGTTCTTTACTGTGCAAAGAGATACTGTTTGGTTGTGTTCCCCCACCCACATACTGCTACCAACTGGTAGATTCCTTGGCTGTGAACTATGTAGATTGATGTGGGGGAGATTTTTGTGACTGGATAGCTCACTCTGAAGTGTTGGTGCAGTTTTTGTTTTTGAGCATAACATTACTATTCTTGCTCTCTCCCTCCTTTCCCTCAAAATCTCTGTTGTTTCTTTAAGCTTGCTTTACTGCGTGAAAACCAATGGAGCGAGGCATTCTGCAAATTCTCAGCTGTTGAGCTGCATATGGTTTTTCCAGAATGGGATATAGGTGCCTGGATTCTCAGGCTGAGGATTTAGTAGTGGGGGATGGGAGGGGCTGCAAGAGGCCCTTACTCCTCATCCTTTCTCTTCCCCTTTCCTCCCCTTCCATTTCCGAAGTCATTATTTTGTATGTAATATATGGGAGATCATACTAAAAACCTGTGCCTGGCACACAAGTCATTCTGTCTTTGAAGAGGTAACTCGTGCTGTCGTCAGGCTCAGCACTACGTGCTCTTACAGTGTTGAAACATCTATTGGAGGCTTTCCAGGTACTGTCATCCTAAAATACACTGACAGAGAGCAAGCAGCATCCCTAATTGTCAGACTGACCTTCTTTGAGGAGAATCAAACTTGAGACTTAGCACATCCTGTACATGTTTATATTATATGGGAAACTTTCTGGTATCTTTTAATTGAGCCTGGAAAACAATCCATGCTTTATGCTTTACAGAAAAGTGCAGCACTTCTTAACAGTACTATAGAAACTCAGTGGCTTATGTAGTCAAGTTTTATAAAGTAAATGTGCTTACTAGTGTTTTATTCTCAAATACAAGAATTTCCATGGCTTACTTAAAATTTATAATTTTAAAATGAAATAGGCCTAAGTTTGTCACCAGGCAGCTGTTACTGTCCTATAAATTTGTATTAGAGCTCTTCAGAGGGAATTTTGTAACTGATATTCTAGAAATGCTCTAGCAGAAAATTAACTCATAAGTAAATGGGCGTGCTGGTTTGATAATTCATATCATAATCGTAAAGTGTTCATTGTTGCATTTGTCATATCAGTAGTCTGTATAATTTATACCCAGGATATTTGTAAGAAGTGTAGGTGAGTTTAGCTTACAATAAATTGTAATGAAAAGCAATCGTGTTGATGGTTGCCTTCAGGAGTTAGTGCTTATGGGCAGTCTGCTCCACACAGACAGCTACTGCGTGCCTGGACTAGACGGCTGGTGCAGGGAATCCAATACACATAACTCTACCTGGCTCCTGCTGCGGACAAAGTGCTGGGGTGACTGAACAGGGGGAGCCGCTGCCGCATTCACGCAGGGTGTGTGGTGCCCAACTTTCCTACCTTGGGCTGGGAACCCCTGGGCACAATGCTGGGCTGCAGCAAAGCAGGGGTCTTTGTCACAGCTGGCTCCCTTTCTCAGTGCATGCATTTCCTCTTCTAGGGGCTGTGTTCAATATTTTAAGCATTTATCAAATCTTTGAGAGAATTATGTGCCAAGGATACATTATTTTCATACAGGAGGAAACTAGCCATTTTTTTAAATCAGTGCTTTAATCTGTTGCATCATGGGTAACCATGTTGTTTTCTCCCTTCTCATTTATTCTTTCTGTACCTTCACCTGCTCTTGTATTCTAATGTAAGCCCTGTTCTTGGGGAAGATACTAAATTTAATGAAGCTTCTCATTTGTCAGGGAGTATTTCCATACATTTGCAAGCAGAAAATCAACACTTCTCACTGAAACTTCATAGTATACAGGTCTTCTGCCACTACTGTTACCTTGTACTACATGACGTACTCTCAGTAGTAAAGCAGTATTTAACGTCCAATGTGATACTGATTTTTCAGGCAGGTCAAGGAAGTCTGGTTGTGATCTCATTTGGGAAAAGAAGCCCTATAATCGATAGAAGTCTTTCTCTCTTTGTTTCCAGTATGAACATGAAATATACAAAAGCTCCTCATCAGTTCCCTTCAGCCACTGTTACTCTGATTAATTTGCAGAAGACAGTTTGAAAAGTCAAGTTAACCTTTGCCTTTTTAGGAGGTGATCTGGCACCATTAAAAGACAGCTGACCTGCAAATGGTGGTAGGAATGTCAAGAAACTGTTGGCATTTGTTTCATTGTGTTTGTTAGATGTCAGGATTGATCATTCCAGACTTGCTTACATGATGTCACTTGTCAGGAAGGAGGTTGCTCTGTGTTAAATTGCAAGAAAGTTAAATTTCAAAAGCAGCCCCTGACGAACTGGAGACTGGGGAAACAGGAGCTGAAAATACAAGGCTATTCAAGGTTCATTCTAGGCTGGTTACAAGACAGTTTCTCTGTCTTGTGACTTCATTTGCAAGTGGAGAGCTGGGGAGGAAGGGCGGGGACAGGCTGGTGGTATGGCCCTTTTCCCTATGCAATAAAGGTAGGTGCACGAGCACAGTAGGCATTACCTTTGCAACAGTTTTCTTCTGGCTACCTCAAGTTTCAAGAAGAATCACAAAGTGCCAAATGTAAGCTCTACATCAGCAGGAAGCATCCTTAATAAAGAACAAATACTTCTGAGATATAGATAAAGATTTTTATGGTAGATAACCATGGATGTGATGGCAAATATACAACCATTTTTCACAGTGTCTCTAGGCAGTTAGGAAGGTATTTTGTCAATAATGATAGGAGGAGGGGAGAGGGCAGAATCCTCCTTAAAATTTAACATACCATGATGTAGATTACCAGGAGGAACGAGCAATACTTTCTGTGTGGGTTTTATTACTTGGCAAGATCCACTATGATTAAATCTCAAAAGACTGCTTTAAAGAAAAAAAGTTGCATTTATTTATATGTAAAACAACACTTTGTTGGCCAAAAAAAAAAAAAAAAGAAAGAAAGAAAGGAAAAAAAAAAGTCAAAAAAAGCCCTTATCAAACCATGTATGGTCTTTATTTTTAAAATGTTTCCAAGTGCTTGCTAAACATTGCTGGAAGTTTGTGTAGCTGTGAAGGCAGTCGCTTGTCAGAAATCAAAGTTCCCATGTTAATCACAAGTATGTTCAGAAGGAGCTTACCCAGGCTCCACCAGCAATCGTCTTCTTCAGTCAGGGTAACATCTGCACTCTATTTTCTTCCTTTATGTAATTGCATCTGTTGATGTTTCCTTACTACTTAGAATGCAGTGAGAAGTCTTCTGGAATTATGAATCAAATACACTTATTTAAGAGGAAGAAAGCGAAGGAAGGACATGGCTAATGCGACAACCTAGCTTTGACTTACTAAATAACTAGTTAACGAAACACTTGCTTAAAGCACAACAAAAAACACCTTGCAGAAGCTTTTCTTTCATCAGGAACTTGAGTTCTTTACATTATTGAATTAAAAAACATTTTTAATTCAAGGCTTTTACAGTTTGCTTGGACAAAAGTCAGTACCACATACTTTTTAAGTTATTAAACTTGAAAACAAATGAACAAACCAATATAAATAAATTATCCTATTTTATGAAAGAAATGTAATGGGAACCAGACTTGTATCTAACTAGCCTCAAGATACAGTCTGTGCTTGCATGGAAACTGTCATCTCTGTCTGGCTTTGTGTGCGGGGCACACAGAAGCATGTCTGTGCTCTGAGATAACGGCCTCGGATTTGCAATGCAGCACGGCTCAGCCTCGTTGGCAGAGCTCACCCCTTAGCTTGTGCCCACCTCGTCTCTCCCTGGCCCAAGCCTGTTACTGGAATAGGTGTAGGTTTTGTGTAGCCTGTGTGATTTATGGGGAGTGGGGTGGGGTAGGGGGAGCAGGTGTTGTCCATCTTCTAAGACTGTTTCTAGTAAATTTTTAGTGATCATGTGAAATGTAAATATTAGATATGTTTGGATTTAAATTAGTTGCTTTCTGGAAATCCCTTGCTTATTAATCAGTGAAAAGTTACAGTTCTCAGCTAAAACTTAAGTGAGAATTCTCTGTAGTAGTTTAAGAGTTGTTCTTCTGAGGATGCCCAAACTTAGATTTAAGCTCCTAAAACAAACATGATCTTCCTGAAGGTAAGGATCCACGGTGTGAAATGGAGTAAGGCATGCTGAGTTCTTCTCTTCTGGTGAAGTCTACTGACTCCTCTTGACATGCCCTGCCTTACAGCAGTGGCTGAACTAGGCTCTTAAATTCAGGATGCTCCCTCGCTCTAAGGAGAGAGTAAATAATGCCATAAAACTGTTGGTTTATCTAGCAACTCTAGTAATTATGCACCAATTCCATCTTAGAAAAAAAAAAATAAAGCCTGTACCAAGATCACTTATTTCCGTTCCCTTTTATGTAGGTGTAATCCTGTTTACTGCAAGCACTTTTGAAATGCTAAATCTGAGTTAGAAATGTACAAGCAGATGCTGAAAGGTGTTTGTCTTTCTGTAGTGTTGTTTGTTATATCTTTTTGTTGGATGTTCTTCTGTCTCCACAAAGAACAGTTTATCCTCTTTTATAAACTGTCTGCACATCTCAAGTGAACAAATTTGGATGTTTGTTGATTTAAATAGTTGACTTGAGGACACTCTTGGTAGCATGAGTCCAACTGAATACCAAGTCATACCAATAAAATAAGTTAGAAGTTATTTGGAAATCAGTACTAAACTTTGTGTAAAACTCCCTCTTTTCTTTGATAGTGTTTAATTATTGGAGGTGGCCCGTGTGGCTTGCGGACTGCCATAGAACTTGCCTTCCTTGGAGCCAAAGTCGTCGTCGTGGAGAAGCGGGACACTTTTTCAAGAAACAATGTGTTGCATCTCTGGCCATTTACAATCCATGACCTCCGGGGACTGGGAGCAAAGAAATTTTATGGGAAATTTTGTGCAGGATCTATCGATCACATCAGTAAGTATTTGAGGGCATGGACCCTGTTCAGATAAGAGGAGCACAGAGATCAGATTAATGGAGACTTTCATGACTTGGCAGAAAGCTCATCTGCCTTAAACATGTATGCACATTGAGAAAAGAGGAGGAAAAAAAGTTTTTTTTTAATTATTATTATTTTTATTTAAAAAATCTCATTAAAGTAAAAAAAAAAAAAAGTCTCAAGCAAAATGGCAGTTGGGCAAATGACAATCTTATGGAGCAGCTTGTTAGACTGGAATAGCTAAAAAATAGGTTTTTATTACCACTGTATGAAGAATCTTGATATTCATTCTAGTATGTTAAAGATAGATGCATCCCTTAATCTAATGAGGAAAGAAGTGTGATATTTTACAGGGAAATATTTTTATGTGCTGTAAAAATTTTCAGTCTTAAAATGGTCAATGTATTGGGTATGCAAATCCTTTAAATATCATTAAGAAGGCAAGCTCTAATCAAAAAAAGCTTATGAAAATCACAGGAGTGTGTTTTATTACCTATGAGACTGTGTTGGAAGAGGAAACTGAGACAGAAGAGAACATCCTGTGGCAATCTCTATACTTGAATTCATCACAATATAGGAAATAATGCTATATACTTTTCTTAACAATGAGTATCAACTTGATGAGCTGGGCTTGCTTATATATTAAATACATCTTTGCTTCTCACTGTCTACAGGTATTCGACAGCTTCAACTTATCCTCTTCAAAGTTGCACTTATTTTAGGAGTTGAAATTCATGTGAATCTAGAATTTGTGAAAGTCCTGGAACCTCCTGAAGATCAAGAAAATCAAAGTATTGTTTATCATAATGTGATTCTGTACACAGTAACTTCTTTTTATGTCACGTCTCGTGAAATCACTCAAGATAGTTGAATTCTACTTAAAGAAATGGGAGCCTTTTGCCCTTCTTATTTAGCAAAGTTTACTACATGCAATTGTAGGCATGATAAGTATAATTGTGACAGTGCTATGATAATTCTTAAAATACGATACAGCTTGAAAAGTTGAGGTTTTGCACTATGCCTTCTGGCAAGTGTTTGAGGCTTTGTAGGGAGTCTGGTGTGGTTTTCGGGTATCTTCTTGCAAAAACAATTCTTGATTGATAATATAATTATTGAAAATGGATTAAGCTCTCAGGGCCTCATTTTGCTTTCACATTCAATGTAGTCCCACTGGAGCACAGCGTCTTATCAGCCATCTTATGCAGATTTTTTTTATTTTTTTTAAGAAATAAAGAAAAATCTCAATTAGAATTTAGGGAGTAGTAGCAACAGATTTTTTTTTAATTACTTCATTAAAATACTATGCTATTTCTCTGTAAATGTTTGTGTACAACAAACAAAATGTTTGTGTAGAACAAACAAAATGTTACAAATTGTTAAAGCATATTATATAGCTTTTTTTCAATAGGGCAATTCTTCAAACTCTGAAAACACTTCTCTACTGTACTCCTGAAGAAAGAATAAATATTATTCTTTATGTTTCTAGAGATAGGTTGGAGAGCTGAATTTCTCCCTGTGGATCACCCTTTGTCGGAGTATGAATTTGATGTTGTTATTGGTGCAGATGGCCGCAGGAACACATTAGAGGGTATGTGAATGTGTGCTTCTAGCTATACTGATTTTTTCTTGTAGGGTACGTTGGAAGACCTGAAAGTCAGAGGAGAACGAAAAGTAACAGTCTGCCTTTCAATACACCAATATCTGTGAAAACTAGTTTTTAATGTGCTACCTTCTATTTATCTTCAGAATAATCACCTAAATATCATTACTGATCATCAGAACTTTCTGTACCTGCATCGCCTTGAAAATATATCATGATGCCATTGGGCTTGTTTCAATATTAAGTAATTACATGATGATTTAACTTGAAGGGGGCTGACAAAGTGTATTATCTTTACTATTGTGCCATACATTTCTACAACATGTTTGATCTAAAGACCAAAAGGTGACAGCTGGGTATTTAATGAAGGCATCAGAGGTATTGGACTTGTGTAAAGATGATTTAACCTCAGAAGCAGCTACTTTGGAAACAATTTGCAAATTACTGTAAGGGAAAAACAAACAACAACAAAAAAAAAACATGTCCTCCATGAGCTTGAGCCATTGCTGAGAATTTGGACTGCCTGAGCTGTCTTTGTTAGTAAGACACTGGTTAAGCTGCTCTTTTATCACATGAACAAACCTGTTTATCTAATTATGTACCTTCCTTGTAGCTTTAATTATATCCATGTTAGTTTCAGGTCACCAAATACACCACTTCTCTCTTTTGTTAGTTTCATAGTTTGTCTGTTTATTCTTATGTCTGCCAAACACAATATACTATTTGGTGTACTAAAGACTATTTACATACAGAAGCCAGTATTTTCATGGTAAATTTATCCCAATGAAATAACGAAAACCTACCAAAAAACACAAAGAGAAAATTTTATAGCTGGTTGATTTCTTATTAGAAAATGTACATATTCTCTGAAAATCCATCTGCAATTGGCTAAAAATACTCTAGGGACCCCCTGCTCTACTTCACAATTTACTTAAGGATAGGGAGAATATACAGAGGAAAAAACTGAATGTGAAATTGCAAGATTACTGCTTAGCAGGCATTTTTGGGAAGGGAAGATAACTAGGATGGAGTGAGAATGCACATAATTTCACATTGAACTGCTCATATTAGAAATAAAAGTTAAGGCACTGAATACTTTTCAACCCTCAGTCTTTGAAAAGCCCCATTAGTTAGTAGCATGTGCAGCTAAGCACTGTTATAGAGGTTTCTATTTTTTCTCTGCTGTTTTTAACTACTGGTTTGTTGTGTGTTTTTTCATAAGCTGTTTACCACCCATCTAACAAAAAAAACACTTGTTATTTAGCGTGTAAAAATGTTCCCCCCACTAAATTTACTTCACTGTTTCTGTTTTTTTTTTTTTTTTTTTTTTTTAATCATTATTTGTACTTAACTTCTCACGTTCAACTTCTTCCCATAGTTCTCCTCCTAACCTCTGTCTTTGTTTGTTTGTTTGTTTTTAAATGAGACTATCTTGAATATGGTACAGCTCTACTTTTGCAGCTGGGGTTGGGGAGAAAAGACTTTTGCATTCAAGGGGATTTTGGAGGAAAAACAAAATGTGCTGATTGTATGTTGTTTAAGTGTTGTAGTAGACTGAGTTGCCTTCAACTGATGCTGCCTCAAAGTCTGATGTGAAGTTTCCAGTGTTTTTAATTATTTACTTTTCTTACCAGGTTTTAGGAGAAAGGAGTTTCGTGGAAAGCTGGCTATAGCTATCACTGCCAATTTTATAAACAGAAATACAACTGCAGAAGCCAAGGTAGAAGAAATTAGTGGCGTTGCTTTCATCTTCAATCAGAAGTTCTTCCAGGACCTTAAAGAGGAAACGGGTGGGTGGATCTTCATTTTTTTGACAAATAAATACAAGAGACAGTAGAGGAAGTCTTTATCTGCAGGGCCACCCTCCCATTCCTATTAACATTAATTTGAATATATTTTATTTAAAAGCAAGTGATAAAATGCTAATGATGTCAGAATGCTGCCAAGGGAGGTGTCCATTTATGGTACAGTAGCTTTTTTTTTTTTTTTAGTTTGGGTATTGCCACGTCATAGCTTGCTATAATGTTTAAATTCTTCTCAACTGTAAAAATGTCAGCTATGTCCAACTTCAGAAGAACGTTTTCAGTGACCACAGTTTTCCCTTAAGACATTGTTTTGTTTGTATCTGTTCACATACTGATCAGCTTAATGACTGTGAAAAGGGCTTTACCCTTCTGGGAGGAGTTTGATCTTGCTTCTTGATGTGTAAGTCTGATAAACTGGAAAGAACTAGATGGGAGTCTGCCATAAATACTTAAAATATAAACTTTGAAATATAGCTGTATGAAAAGGGGTTTCAGAACAGATGTACCTACTGGCAGTACAAGCAACTCCATTCTTGATTTACAACTGATTTGTTAGTTTTGTTGTTATAACTGACACTCAAACTCCTAGTTAGAGCCAATGCCAAAGCTCTAGCAACCTACAAAGCATGTTGTTCCCTTTACTCCCCTTTTCTACCTCAGAAGATTAGTAAGGCTGCAGTTAACTGGCTATTTCTTAGTAGGATGCCAAATACCTTTAAATTATGTGGGGACAAACTCCTGGGGGTTAAGACCAATCTCCTTGGGAAAATGAATGTATCCCAAGAAGGAATTTGTGGGCATCAGTCACATTGTTAGTAAATGTCATAGAAAATGCATTGTACTTCATAACAAATGTGTTATCTTTCAGGAATTGACCTAGAGAATATTGTTTACTACAAAGATAGCACTCATTATTTTGTGATGACAGCAAAAAAACAGAGTCTTCTGGACAAAGGAGTGATTATTAACGTACGTAAAAATTCTGGGTAAAACCTTACTTTAGTTACTTGGCACAGACTAAGTGTGAACATCTGCATAAATGTTGCTCCATGTTGTAGAAGGTGTTTATAGACTTACTAGATGGGTTAATTAAAGCACAGATCACTTAGATCTTACTCTGTTGAGTGACTTTTTTTTTTCCCCCTCAGGCAGCACCAAGTTTCTGTAGAGAACTGAAAATGGTACTTCCTAAATTTGTCAGTTCTGAAACTGACCGAAATGGGATCTTAACTGACCTTGGAAATGCATGGTGTGTTCATCACACCAGAAAGTAAAAACTCACTTATTTAAACGTTAACCTAGCACAGCTGTGTCCAGTTTTCATGAGGCAAACAAGGAAGTGTTAAGATGTACCCAAGGCTAAAATGCCAATTCTCCAAAGTTGATGAAACATCATAGGAATAGTCCATAAATATAATATTCTGAACTTTCAAAAGTGCTGGGGAATTTCTGAGGCCTTTTGAAAAGCATTTTTTTCCTTTTAATTTTATTTCGCTTCTCTAAGATGGGGAGGTTGTTTTCTTTTGTTTCTAGAAAGTGTTTTGGCACTGTTTAAATTTCTCTTCCAGGAAATGCAGTCGTAGTAATTTTTTCTTGCAAAGTAAGATGTTGCCAAAACAGTCAAGTATAATTTCCCAAAGGAAGTGCTTGTAGGGAACTATCAAAAGGTTTCTTTCTGATGGTACCACTTAACTCAGTGCCACAATTTTTAGTATTTTTGGAGGATGCCAGCTTCCAGGATAGAGCAGACAGGCTGGGAGAGGTGATGGGAGAGCAGTAGGTGGCCTCTGGGGTTGAGGGCCTGGTGCCTGTAGGTAGGCACAGCCTTATGACAGCTGTGAGGAGTTTGGGGAGGAAGGGCTGTGGCCTGGCAAATTGTTTCCCTGAGCCACTCATGTCTCAGTGAAGAAAACAATCTGCCTAAAGACAGCTGGGCTAATAGCAGTTCTGTGGCATCATCCCTGCAATTAGGGTCTCATCCACAATTAAGCTGTAAATAGAAACTGCCTTATTAATAATTGTTGGCTTTAAGTCAAATGACCTGTAAAGGCAGGGTCCTTTACCACACTGTCTGGAAAAAATAATAATAATAAACAAACAAAAAAACCAACAGCTCCAAACAGAAGAGCAGAAAAACTTCCATAGTTCATGTTAAAATTTGTTGTTACTGAAATGTTAAGTCAAGCCTTCAGGCTGAGACCAGCATGTTATTACATCAGTATATAGGTATTTCTGCTCTCATGTGGTTTCATATGTGGGGTGTACACACATAGGAAAAAGCACTGTGGTGATGGTGATAACATCTTTTGGTAGCACAGAAGTTATGAAAATAACCTGTAGTCGAGGAGCTGGGAGGTTCTATCCTCTTTTATTGTAAATAAAGTTGCTTTTCAGTATTGGCCTAGAGAGTTCCTGTTTTGGGTAGTACAATAACCTGTATTTGTGTACTAACTTCTCAGATATGATAACAAATTTCCCTTCGTTCTGTATATCAGGAGATGTACAGTTGCCACTCTGGTCAATGCTGCAATTCAGAGAGGATAGCTGGTGTATCTAATTCAGCATGCCTCTGTTTTGCAGGACTATATTGATACTGAGTTGCTCCTCTGTGGAGAAAATGTGAACCAGAGCAATTTGCTGTCCTATGCCCGAGAAGCTGCTGACTTTGCAACCAACTACCAGCTGCCATCCTTGGATTTTGCAATTAATCACTATGGGCAACCAGACGTAGCAATGTTTGATTTTACCTCTATGTATGCATCTGAGAATGCTGCACTGGTGAGAGAGAGGCACAGACATCAGCTCCTGGTGGCGCTTGTTGGAGATAGTTTACTTGAGGTATATTTAGGGATATCTTCCAAATAGTGTTTTTTCTTTGTCCATTTTTAAAATCTAGCTATTCTTTCTTCCAAAATAAACTATTTTCTCTTACATGTTCTGAAACAATGGTACCTTCTTTGGAAAAGGTTTTTTTCTGTTCTCTTTGCTGTAGTTCATGTCATAACTAATGCTTGGCTAGCAGTCTCTGGCTGAGATTCTTTTTTGCTTTATGCAAGTTTTATTTCTGTCTGAAAACTATGAGCTGTGTGTCCTCAGCTTGGGTGCATGGCATAACTCTTGAGACTTCTATCAGAGGGAAAAACTTAATACAAATTTTACTGCAGTCTTTTTGCCTCAATATGTTCTCTTTCTGAAGTGAAAAGTGTATGTTACACCTAATGTATATATATTTCTTTTACTCATGGTGACAGCCTGAAGTGTTTGAAAAGATCAGTTAAAATCAAAATTAGGAGATGAAAAGATAGGCATTCTCCCTTCCTTCCTCCCCCCTCTTTTTTTTAGCTTAACTGATTTTTGATTATTCCGAGTCTTTTTATTCGCCAGCATTTGCCTTTTGAAGTTAAGAAATTTGTTCTTAAATATAGCATATATTTTTAAAGTATTTTCTTAAAATAAGACATGGAGGAGAGAAACATCTAAAAACTAAGAGTTGTTTAGATTTTATTTTAACTGTTTCTGGGCTGCTTTTCTAAGACAGCATGAAACCCTGGGCTCCAAATTCACATGGCAAGTTACTTTTGTAATAAGATCTCAAGAAATACAAGGAATTAAAATGTAAATGCTTCTTACAGCCCTTCTGGCCAATGGGTACTGGCTGTGCAAGAGGCTTCTTAGCTGCTTTTGATACCGTGTGGATGGTACGGAGCTGGGCTCAAGGAAAACCCCCGTTAGAAATCCTTGCTGAACGGTGAGTACTGTCTTCTGTTACTTTCAAAGCATTTTAAGGAGTTGTAGTGTTGGTAGAAGGTAGGGGAAGATGAAATGCCAATAGGATGAATATTTTGCTTCCCTGCAATGACATTGGGTTGAAAATACCTGTTCTTTTAAGTTATTAACAATTTACAATGGCTCTAGGCTGTTGTTTTATAAGCTCCTGAACACTGATACAGAGTTTGAGCAGAGTGCATGATGTGGGCCTAAATCACTAATTTAAATTGTGAATTACTAGAATTAAGTATGGTACTTGAGTGGAAAAAATCAAAGCTATTTTGTGTCAAGCAGTAATCCGTCAACCATCTCAGCACCTGTATTTTTAATTAGATTTTTTTTTTCCTGAAACATGTATAAACAAATAATTTAAAACCAATGGCCTTCATAAATGGTATCTGTGATTTTAACTTTACATTTTAACAATTGGTGCCCTCTTTATTTTGATTGATAAATACATGGCAAAGATGAATTGCTGTAATGCCAAATCATAAGCTTCTCTGTTATGCCTTTTTGAACAGAGCAGAATCCTGTTGTTAACTACACCAGTAATCCTGGTGTGGCCATGGTCAGTGGTTGAAGTTGCTGACTTAGGTCCTTACGGCAGCTGCGCTGCTCTCCTGCAGCTACCCAGGCTGTTTTAGGGGCAGATACGCAGTAGAAATAGTCATGGTTGTGGTTATGCAAGTAGAGCATTTTAAGTATAGTTCTTTGAGGAGTTTTAAGATAGAAGCCTGTGTGATGACTCAAACACGGCATAGTCCCAAATGGAAAATTGAACAGCATAATAAAAAAGGCTGTAGTGGTTATAGGAATTGCAGAATGATGGGATTTAGTGCTGTTATGTGGTAAAGAAGTTACTCCTTGGGTGGAGGTTAAAGCAAAAGCAGATGACTGTATGATGTAACCTCCTTTTAATTTTTTTTTCTTTCTCTTCTTCTTGCTCTCTTCCTGCCTCAGGAAAATATGGGTATAAGTTCTAAGTCTGTCTTTTTGTTGTCCTTTTTCTGTCTGGCATCCTTCTCTTGCTGAGCAGGGATAAGAAATGGTGTGGATGCATTATACGTGTAGTGCATGACACTTGTCGTGGCAGAATCAAAATAAAGGTTCAAGTAACTGCAAAAAAAAAAAGATATAAAATAATAAATATGTTATAATCACTATCTTTTGCATCTTTTTTCTTTATAAGAGAAAGCATTTATCGACTCTTGCCTCA
Organism: Oxyura jamaicensis; assembly: GCF_011077185.1. Classification (NCBI taxonomy): domain Eukaryota; kingdom Metazoa; phylum Chordata; class Aves; order Anseriformes; family Anatidae; genus Oxyura; species Oxyura jamaicensis. Next base: position 63,274,430 of record NC_048897.1, read on the forward strand.
GACTACACCTGAAAATATTAACAAGAACTTTGACCAGTATACCATTGACCCAGGAACAAGATACCCGAACTTGAACTCAAGCTGTGTTCGACCTCACCAGGTCAGTGCTTAAAAGGCTTGTTTGTAAAATCACAGGTCCCTGTTTTTGTTTGTTTGTTTGTATTTGTTTTTCCCAGGAGATATACAGACACAAGTAGTGCATAAACAAGATCTTCAGGAGACTCCTTAGATCCATATGTTGATAAAGTTATCCTAGAAAGAAATTATCTTTTTTTTTTTCCTGCAACCAATTCTGATGTTGTGTTACAAATCACTTTTATTTGTAGGTGAGACAGTTATTTGTTACCAATGAGTTACAGCAATGTCCTCTTGAAAGAGTAAGCTCCATTAGAAGATCTGTGAATCTCTCAAGACGTGGTACGTGACATCTCATGTTTGTGTGGCTTAATATTTGGAGTTTTCTGAGCACAAAAAAACTGATAGAAATGTTTGATCTCGACTAACTGCAGAGTCGGATATTCGGCCTAACAAGCTGTTGACCTGGTGTCAGAAACAGACAGAAGGGTACCGTAATGTTAACGTCACAGACCTGACTACCTCCTGGAAAAGTGGCCTTGCACTGTGTGCAATTATCCATCACTTCAGACCTGATCTCATGTAAGTGGCATCTGTAGATTTTAAGTGTAGTGTATATTAAGTATTCAACAACATATAGTGGAAGAGCAGTCAGAACAACAATGACAGTCTACGGTTTCCTTCTGTTGCTTGTGTTTTTGCAAGGGAATACACACCATGATTGGCTTTGTGGGACAAGAAAATGGGGTTGGTTTTGTTTTGCCTTTTTTTTTTTCCTGTGCATGTCTTTGCATGCCATTTAAAACGAAATATATATGCTTTTAAAAAGTCAGGAAGGCTTTGAACCTTATGACTTTTGATCATGTTTGTGGGAGTCACATGGCTATTTAAAACAAAAATTGCAATGCTTGCAGAATGTGAGAATTGTATTCCTAGGTCCCTGAAGACTGGTTCTTAGGGTATGCTTAAAACCACAGCCATAATAGCACTGTCATGAGTTACAAAAATACCTGGATGAGTCTTAAATGAGTTGTCCTCGACGAGCTGTAGTGGTTGTGACAATAGTAGTGTAGGCAAACCCTGGGCCACAGTGGTACCGTGGGAGATGGCAGCTTTGCACAGCTCTCTGTCCAGAAGAGTGCTGTGCAACAAGGGACAGCCCTTGAAAATTAACTGCTTTAGGAATTGAACCTGTGCCAGCATCTGCCTTTTTACTGTGATTCAGGGGTCCTCACCCTACAAGGCCTGACTTCTTATATATAAATATTTTACAAGGTTTTTCAGTTACATACAAGAGGGTTGGTGTGTTACAGATGGCAGGAATGGCCATTGCTGGCAGTGAGTTACCGGGCCTGCTTGATGATATCTATAGTGAGGTCACTCTTCTGTCCTGTCCCAGGTCTCCAAAATGTACTGGATGCATTTTCTTGCCTTCCTATATGGGTTAGTCACCCACAGATTTAGGACTTGTGGATGAATTATTGTCAGCCTCCCTTTATGCTGGATAAATGAAAGAAATTACTAAAATTTTTTATGAGATGTGATAGTGTGTGGGAGGAGGAAAAAAAAAAAAAAAAGGAATGATGCCCAGGGTACTTCTTTGTATAGCTTTGCCAGAGGACATGCTAGCCTTGAAAGAAAATTTTTGATTGTTGTTTTCTTATTTATTTATTTATTTGCCTCAGGTTATTTTTAAAAAAATAAGATTATGAATGATTTTGTTGCCACAGAAGACAAGAGTGCAGAAAGCAAATTGACCTTTGACCTTTGTGTGTGGAAAGTATGCCTCTTAAGCACTGCTCTCTAGAAAGCTGATAGATTTATCTTCCTGAGCTAACAGACATCCTGCTGTTTTATTAACATTTTGTTTGGTCTCATTGGCTTTTTGTGTTAAACGGGACTGCTGAAGGACATGGCCAGATGAGAGCCAGGCAGGCCCGGCAGAAGGCAGCGCTGGAGCAGAGGGCTGCCTGCGCCCCCTGGCTCCCAGAAGCAGGCCTGAGGGGCAGTGGGAAGAGAGAGATTCTCTGTGGGGTTCAAAAGTTTACACTCCTCATGAGGAGAAACAATCCTGCCTGGAGCTTTGTACTTTGTTCGCGTGTTTGTTTTTACTCATGAATTTTGGAAGCCATTCAAGGGATTGGAGTCTTAGATTAGGTCCCATAGAAAATGGATTAGAGAATAGGTAATGCAGTTCCAGATGTGTGATACACTTATTTAGTGCACTAATAAATCTGGTTGACGTAGACAGGAGCTCCTCATTCATACTGTGTGTGTAACACTTTAAAAAGAAATGTAGTGCCTGCGTGTGTGTGCATGCATATGCATGCACACACGTATATCACATTTGTTTTCTAAAATGCTAGCGTAAATTTACTACTCATGGCTTTTGGTGCTTTATAGAACTAATCAAAACTGAAGAACAAATTGCTAACAGGTGAAATCTGTAGTAGCACAGCTGTATTTTGAGAGTAAAGAGATTTATTAGCACTTCAGAGGAGGAACTGTGTTTTTTTCATAAATAAGGGAATCCTTTTTTCTGAGACTACATCAAAATCCTGTCCTGTGAAACAGCTTTTAAATGACACTTCTGGCTAAGTTAGGCTTTTTCATAAGAAAACTCATATTGATGCTCTTACTTTTAGACTATGTGGCTTTGACCTGGTGAAATGCCTGTGCCCTCTCTTGTGGCGCTGTCCTGTACCCCTCCAATACACAAGGAAGTGCTGTGCCTTTCGAAGGGCAGCAGGCTGCAAACGACCTCTGATGCTGGTGTGTTCTCCCTACAGAGACTTTGATGCTCTGAATGAAGAAGATGTTGTCAAAAACAACCAACTGGCATTTGATGTTGCTGAGCGGGAATTTGGGATCCCCCCTGTGATTACAGGGAAGGAGGTGGGATCAGCCGGGGAGCCTGACAAGCTCAGCATGGTCATGTACCTGTCCAAGTTTTACGAGCTGTTCAGGGGCACACCTCTGCAGGCAGTCGGTAAGCTGAATCCAGGCGGCTCCAAGTTCTCCCAGGTATGGGGAATGGGGGCACTTCATCCAGGCTGCTCACAGGCACTGCTTCTGAGCCAAAAGCCCTTTCCCACCTGAGCAATTCTGGCACGTGAACGTGTCTGCAGTAGTTACCTTGCCCGTAGAAAAGGAAAGAGGGGAAAAACTTGATGGGGGGCCAGAGTTTTGGAGGCCGTTGGTGGTTTCAGAGAACAGAAGCAGTTGGATAACTGTTGCTTGAAATCAGTAAGTTAGTGCATCAGGTCATTAAGAGTCCTCTTGTAAGGATGACTGCCTAAGTCATGCCCATTCCTTGGTGTTTCTCTTTCTCTTTTAAAAAGTCACCCCCCACCTTGTATGATTATTTTTTTTTTCTGAACAGATGCTGGGGACAAACAAAATGGAGAAAATAATGATATTTGTTCAACAAAATCATCAAACTTCATCTTTAATAATTACATCAATTTAACTTTACCAAGAAAACGAGTACCAAAGGTAAGCTGTGAAGAAAGGTTTGCCCTGTAACTTTTTGTCTTCTAAAGAGATGAAAATAAACTTTCAGGTTCAGAAACAAGGGGGTTTTATATACCCTAGTATTAAAAGACCTGCAGAAGGAGATCTTGCGTTCACATTAAAAAAAGAAAAATAAGATTCCAGAGTAAAATAACACACTCGTGAATACTCAGTCCTTATGGTGTTTGTAATGATAAAACTGAATTATTGTCAGCGTCAAATTGCTGAAGCATTAATAATAAACACAGTTAAGCATTCTCTGTAAATGCAAGTTTCTTAATCTCAGTGAGAATTTGTGTGTACTTGGGGAGAAATTGTATTAATTCTCCATGTCAATCTTCTTCAGTGAAGATAAAAGGAAGGGGAGGAGGATGTTTTATTTGGTGTATTTATAAATTGCAGTTTTCAACTTGAAGTGTTGGAGATCTTGGCTCTCTTACCTGTATTGTCTCTTTTATTTTCTTTCTGGATTTTTTTCAAAAGGCATTTTAGGAGGTTTTGTGTAATGCTAGAAGCTAAGGTTTTTTTTGTTGTTGTTGTTTTTGGAGGGGGTGGGTTTTTTTTGGTTGTTTTGAAAGAAAGTCTGCAACTTCTCTGGGTGTGGCTATTGAGAGCCCTTCAAATCCTTCTAGATGTATAAAGTCTGCAAGGGTGACAAACAGTGGGCAAGACTGACTAACATGACTCAGATAATGATGTATTCATACATACCCATATACATTTCTCTCCCTGTCACATATTAATGAAAACTTATTGACATGCCCTGTTTATGTCCCTGTATGAAACACATCCATGTCTGTACATGTTGCAATTAAAGACTACAGGGCTTTGAAGGGGTATGGAGACTGGAATTAATACTGTCTGACATAGGATTGTGTGTAGTGGGAGTATTGTTTTTGTATTTCTGAATGGATTATAACTTCAAAAGTTTTGTATGATTTAATTTAAAAGTTACTGTAATGAAATTCAGTAATAAACTTTTACCCTCTGTCTATTCATTAACTTGGCCTCTGTTGAATGTGAGACCTTAAGGAGGGGCTTCGCTTTCACAGCCAAACCTACCCTCATTTTAACTTCATTTTAAATGGGGAGTGTCTGCAAAACCTGGCTCTGAAGCAGCAATGTCTCTCAGACTGCTCTAATCCAACTGATGCAGATTAACCAACACAAGTTAGACAGCAGCCCATACTCCTCCACCAGAATGAATTTAACTTCTGTATTTTCTGAAATACAGCTTAATGCAAAATGTTCCAGGTTTTGAGTTTCCTGGGATATGTAGAAATTAAGTTAGTTGTGTTTTTTTTGTTGTTGTTGTTGCTTGTTGTTGTTGTTTATCTTTGTTTCCTTCACTCAGTGTTTGCCAGTGCAAACACTCTTAATTTTTGCCTGCAAAAATACAATTTTCCTACTCTTTTTTGTTTGGTGTCCTTACAGGTGTACATGTATGTACTATATGTCTCAATGTTTTTAATATGTTGCTCTTTAAATTTGTTGCTATCTTACCTTTTCAGTTGTAGTAGAAGTGTGGATTGATTTTTTTTTTTTTTGTTCTTCTCAATTGTCTGAAAAACTACTTGAGAATTTCCAGATATTTCCCAGAATTAACTTACATCTCAAATTTTTTCCATCCCCAAACATATTTTCAAAACCCATGGACAGTCAGCTGCCCAGTAACCTCATATATCCTTGTGAGGAAATAACTTTTCCCTGCCACCCACATACACACAAAACAAAGTGACATGTTTCCCAGCTAACCAAGCAGTGAGAAACTAAATAGGCAAAATAAACATTGGCTTTTTCTTGTGAGTGATTTCTTTAAAAGAAAAACTTTTTTTTTTTCATGACCACAATATTGTTATTTTTCTCTGAGTTATTTGCAGAAATAAATAGACTTTTGGTAGTGGGAAAAGCTTTGTATTACTAAGGCATACAGCCCTCTGACTAACCTCCTGTCATGAAATATGCCTTGCCTCATAAAAGGAGGTGTAGTTCTTGGCACTACATGAAAGCATGAGGTGATTTACCTGATGGGCCCCTTTGGTTTCACACCACAGGGTCTTGTTTGAAAGGAGAAGGGGAAGCAGTACTTTGCAAATCAGCTTGGGGAGTGAGACTATCAAGGCCGCTTACTTTATATGAGGCTTTGCAGTCTCGTCATGGGTGGGATGTGAAGCTTGGCAAGAAGTACACTGCTCAGGTTGTGACAGAGATTTGCGAAGGCCATAACAGTCAGAAACTAGCTGGGAAATGAGGTTCCTTGGAAAGCAATTGCTTGAGTTAAAGTGTGGCTGTGGCTTCAATGCTGTGGTTCTTTGCCCGGCACAGAGTGGTGTTGAGTGCTATCCAGGTACAACAGTAGGAAAGCACTTGTGTATTAGGGAAAGTCCAAACCCACCTGGGGTAACATAGTGTCATGTGTCGCTTAGTGAACTCTGCACCATCCAGTTTGTTCTTTTATCTGGCTAGACAGGGGATCCTTATCTGGGTGCGACTGGTGAGAGACCAGGAAGCAGAGGCTGGAGCTGGTGTGGCAGTAGCCTCCCTGGCAGCCTCTGCAGAGCTCGGTAATGTTTTCCATTTTCCTACCAGTGTCAGCAGGGTTTGTGAGGAACTGAGATTTCCCGTGCTCCAGACTAAGAAATGAATCAAGGTGTTTACACAACAAAGGGCACAATCCTCTTTCTTGGAGTTTTGCTAGGCAATTAAATTGCTTTGTTTTTCACTTCTTTGTAAATAAGTTAATAAAAGTCCTTTATGTTGCTTCTGAAAGGCAACATCTTGTTTACTTCATTCACTTAGACAAACTCTGCTTTTATGTGGTACAGCTTATTTTGCAGAAAACATTGTGCTGTTATGCTGTTCACTTTTTCTTGGTAGACTAATGATTATAGGTAGTGTAAAACTGGATTACTGAGAGCTGGTACTTGAAAGACAGTGTACCAAAGCATACAAAGTAATCAAAATACTGTCCACTGATTCTTTCAGTATTTGCCCAGAAGTTGTTCTATTCACTGCATAATGATCTATTATAAACAGTGTATATGTAAAAAGAAAGCCTGTATTCTTTGATCTTTGTCTCCTTATTCTTTTTGTTTGTTTGTTTGTTTTAATTAGCTGAGCAATCACTAAGTTGCAGTGTGGGCAAATGCAAATAAGTGGAATGTGGTTTATTGTTCATAAAATATAAACTAACATGACATTTGCAAAACAAAAAGCCCCCATGTCATAACTACATAAATTGTACCATCTCTTAAAGACTGAATTTAATAAGAAAAGACACAAATTTTTAAGTATTGACTATTTTGCAAGTTCATGCAAACTGAATATGAAATATTGTTTGTTTGTGTAATTCCCAGTAAAATGACAGCCTACATGCATAGCTTCATGCATAGCTTGAGCACAAAATAGGCTGTTTGCTTCCTTAAGTACTACTGTGTAAAACCAGAGTTGGGAAGGGGAACCCTACAAGGGAGATGGACATTTGAGGCAGACAACAATTGCTACAAAAAAGGGGACATATTTGCACTATGAAAACGTGGTCTGCATGCAGATATCTCAGTTGAAAGAGATGCAGAGCAATAGTGGAAGAGTGAGTTTTCTTGGATTGTCATATTTATCTGGGAACCAATGTAGTGTAGATTAAAATTCACAGAATAACTGATGCTCAAATGCCTTTTTCTTCAAGAGTGTGCTAATGCTTTATGAATTACAAAGTCATCAGTACTTAAGGAGGAATAGGCGAACACACAGCTTGCAGGTCCTCTGTTGAACAAAGTGTAGGTTTTTTCCCAGCAGAGCCTAGTAGGAACTTCCAGTCAGGGCTACTGTTACATACATGACTACTGCCAGCAGGGCTTCTTGTGCAAGGAGCGATCCTCCTGAGTTGGGGGGCCTAACGAGGGGTGCACTAGCAATGCTCACCCATGGTCATGGTATTTAACAGAGGCCAGACCGCAAGACCACACTTACCTGGTTGTGGAGCTAATGCCTGGGGAAGAACAGATTGAAAAAATTTAGTAGCTGTGATAGTAATGCATATACTTTGTTTTTCTTTACTGTTTCAGATTGAAGGGAAAACAGAAGAAAATGAGACTAACAAAAGACGTCGAAAAGGTCTTTTTGGTGTCTTTGAGGAGGTTAGTGCTGAGCAGTGTTGACACGTACCCAGTTCTTTGATAAGCACAAGAGCTGAGGAGGCAGCGGAATTTGGGGGGCTGGGGCTTGGCCTCTTGTGCTTGGTAGGAACAAAGCTTGTCACCTTCAAACTTTGAATGCGCTGTTCTGTGTGTGGGAAAACAAGCTAAACATACTGAAATCATTTGGCAGAGATAAGAGCATTATGTAAATCACACCAGTTTTCTTTCTGACCCAAGAATGTTTAAGGTATATTTGTGTTTATTTCTTTTATTCCTCCCAACTCAGTTATTTGAACAATTTCTGTCTGAAGAGCTTGTATTTTCCGTCTGCTCTCTCTGATTTAATTACCTTTTTGACTCTTTGCTTTGTCATCCCTAGTACTGATGCGTGTTCCATTTTTACTGTGCTTTGGGACCAAAGAAAATAATTTTTTCAATGAATTTTGCATGCTAAGCAGTGTCATTTTTAATATGCTATGGACTATATTTCTTCTCATCATTGGCTTGTAAGGATGTCATTTTCTCTCTTTACAAGTGTCATAGGTAAACTTGAGGAAAAGCATAGTCTGTTGTTTTCTTGCAGGCTTCAGGCTTTTCAAGCCAAGCGACAAGTGCTGGGAAAGAACAGAATGATAGCAAAGAAGGAATGAACCAGAATAAAGTTAAATCAATGGCAACTCAGCTGTTGGCCAAGTTTGAAGAGAATGCTCCAAATACAATTTTTCGGAGGCAGGTAGGTCATAGATGAACATAAGTCATTTCTGAAATTAAACGGTAGTCTTTCCTTGTGAACATGATGCAGATTTCGGGGAAAAAAAAGTGGATCTGTTAGATGTTTAATTCTTTATGCAAATTAAAGGGTATTCCTCTTAATTTTGGGGGAACAAATATAACTAAATAATATATAGATCATTGCATTTCAATATGTTATATTATAGTACATATATCGTGTGGAATTGCAGAGACTGGAAATCTCTTGTAAACCAGTCTGTAGGATTTCTCCTTTGTATAGGAGTCTGTTGGCTGTATGTGGTATTGCAGAAGAACTTTTTTTTTCCTGTACTTTGTGAGTAAAGGTAACTAAATACCCTCCAGACTCTTTCTTTGTAGAACATTCAAAGAAAGCATAAGAAGGGAACCTAATCTTTTGGAAGATATGTCCAGCTTTTATGTTCATTCCTAAGGAAGGCATAGTAGAATATGTTTGAAAATTTCCTGTGCTGTCGTCGTAACAATGATAATCCTCAAATCACACTTTAGCCAGTGAGATGGTTTGGTAAGTCAAACGAATTCAGATCTGTCACCTGAAAGATCTGAAAGAAGGATATGCAAGGTGTCAAAGTTCTGTCCAGGGCGGTGGCTTTCTTAATTCTTTGTGCTTGTATGCATTTGTGCATTTACATACTTAAGTCCTCAAAAAGTGTAGGCTTTATAGATGTCAAGTGACTTTCCCAGTCTAGGAACCATTGCTGTTTGCACTCTTTCCAGCTATTTGTCTGTGCTCTGAGATTTCTGCATGTCATAACTGAGCAGAACATTGCTTGTCCATGTTCAAGGAAACCTTGATGCATTATTACCTTTTGATCATAGCCTCTCTATGAACACTGAATTTTTTGAATTTTAAGTACATCTTTGATGGTAAAAGGGTTAATAAAATGAGTAGGAGACAAAAATCTGCAAAGCTTGTTGATTAATCTCTATAATACTGTTTCTTTAAAAGCAGCTTTTATTTCTTTCTGCCTCAGAAGATCTTAGAATCCTATTTACCGTCTTTCTTTTTTTCCCACTCTGTCTTCATAATTTAAAAATGCTTTACAAGGAGCAAGTAGATAGACCAGCCCTGGTCTCTTCTGACTCTCCTGTTAATCCTCGCTTTGCTAAACCTAAGGATCCAAGTCTTCTTCTACCTCAACCAAAAAGGCAGGTAGGAACTCATGTAGATAACACCTCACAATCGTATCATTCCTTTTACTGCTGGGAACTCAATGTTATTGTGTAACTACAGAATCTATAAAAAGATAATTGGCTATAATCTGCAAAGTTAACAGATACGTTTAGCTAAGAATTGTGAAAACTGCATTAAAGCTTAACATTGTTTTATACCTGCTTAACCAGGTGAGAAAAATATTTGCAAGAATCAGTAGCTACATGGAAAAAAACATAAAAACCTAGAGATGTTGATCTCCATGTTATCACATCTAGTATCCAAATTGTGCTTAGCATGCAAGAAAAGTACAGCAATAGCTGACAGTTTTCTGTGCATGTACTTGATGCTTTATGCTGTTGTAATGAATGATAAGACAAAGGGAGTTTTCCACTCTGAGAAAACTGGCAAAATGTCTAAGCTAAAGGCTTGAACATTGAAAAATCTCATATTAATGCCCAGGTTTTCTACTTCATTGTGCAGTATCATATACTTGGGGCAAAATTTTTGAGTACTTGGTTTAAATTTTCTCTTAGTATTTCTAAAGCAAGCAATCTTGTATCAAATAATGTTGATATTCACTTTAAATTACAATTTTCAATTGCAGTAAATATTCTCTAGTGGTCTTCTCATTTTGCCTCAAACTACTCTTGCATCTGCATTGCATGTGGAAATCTCCAGGTCAGCTTGAGTATTCATGAGCTGTTTGAGAATTATTATTTTAAAGGCAGATGTGCTGTTCTGTAACATCAAGAGCACACTGCAAGTTGATTGGAATTAGTTTTTCTTAATTTTAATTTTGAAGATTTTGGAAAGTTTGTATTTATTTGAATTGGACCGATGGAATGAAGTAGAAAACTGTCATGAAAAAAACAACTGGAAGGTCATTTTTAAGACTGAATTTAACAAAGCTGAACAGGTTCGGTTGTTTTATTTACTTCAAAAACTATTTAATATAAAGATAGAAATTCAGAGACCCATTCTGAGCTCCTCAGAAATTGCTTCAAATCTGAAAAGCATTATATCTCGACTCATGCCATAGTAGATCAAGGATTATGCCAGGGACTACTGTTGGTATTTTTACAATTTGATTGACTAGTTTCAGGTAGATGTGATGCTTTGCTTTAAAAGAACTTTTGAAGCACAACTTTTTTAACAGAACTTTGCTTTAAAAACAAACCAAACCCTAGAATGAGATGTTGTCATGTTCTTCTCCACTAATGCTGTCTGGGGTTATTCATTAAAAACTGAGGCAAAACTCAAGAAGGATGTGAAGACCTTCATAAGTTATGTAGCACCAATGTATTTCAGTGCATGGACATGAGTAGTACACTTGCAGTAGGTAGTGTGGAGAGAGTGCTGCGAGATCCAGGAGAACATTTCATTTCTTTTTCTGTGCATGACTGTGCCGCGCTTTCGGAAGCATCCTTAAAAGCTCAATATACTGCATGGTAGTGCACAAAGCAGATTTTTTTTCACTTCAAGTGTTTCCCAGTTTCAGGTGGTAGCTAGAACTGAACACGAGGTCAGGGAACCCAAACAGTCTTTAAATGGTTCTGATCATATGGCCAGGAGACCAAAGACTGTAGAAAAAACAGATACCCAGCCCAGTCTGTCAGAAACCTCTGAAAGTCTTGCATCTGCCTGTTCTGCTGCATTTGTACTCTCTGGAGTGCTTGAGCGTCTTCAGAACCTGGAGGAAAAAATAAAACAGGTGATAAGCAAATTCTTTTCCTTTCTTTCTCTTAACCACATATATTAATCTGTATACTGTATTTTCCCTGGATATGCTGGCATTTTCTCTGTTGATTTTAGGTTATATTAAGATAATAAAAATGTTTCTTGCATACTTGCTGTATTCTGATGAGCTGTATAACATTGACTGAAATCTCTCTCCTTCCCTTTCCTTCCCTCTCCTTCCTTCTCCTTCCCTTCCCTTTCCTTTCTTCTCCCTGGCTCTTACTGCAGAAAAGAGCTCAGACCATAGCAAATAGAGAATTCCATAAAAAGAACATTAAAGAGAAAGCAGCACATCTTGCCTCAATGTTTGGATACATGGAGTTTCCAAAGGTGAATATTAGGTTTTGCACCTGCAGAATTGCTGAGTTAGAAGACATATATCTGAGAATTCATGGGGGAGAAAGATTGCCATGGTTTTGTTTTTAATTTTCCTTTCATCCTGGCTAGATCTGAAGGATTCCATTGAAACTGCTAAAAAAACTTTAAATATTATTGCATAATTTAATTGAGGTAAAACACAAACTAATTCATAAAACTAGTCAGAGTACTTCTGTATAAGGGAAATGTCGTGTGTTGTGTGTGTGTGTACACAGTTAGCTTGTTGTGTGTATGTGTACACAGTTAGCTTGCAGTTCCTAAGGAACTGGTAAGCAGTAGCTCTCAGTCAGCAAAATTTGGCATTTAGAGTTTTGTTATGCTTTCTCCCAGTGCTACATTACCTTGCTGCCCACTGCAATTATTTTTGCAAGAAAATTGAGTACAGTAATACTATTTGATGTGAATGTTTTGCCATGATGATTTCCGTGGCTCTTCACTATGAAGTAAAGAACAGTGGAAAATTGTAGTCATTATCTATTTTTTTAATATTTCTTTTTGGTGCATGACTATGAAATTACTCTCTTAACCTGTGCTAACGTCACTCTCTCTTGGATAACTCTCCTCTGTCTCTGCTCTACACAGAGTAAGCTACCTACTAAAGGCTTATCCCGTTCTCAGCCCCCAACTCCCTCTTGCCTTCCACCTCATGATTCAGCTGCTGCCTGTCCTCCGTCATCTGTAGGTTCAACTTCCCCTGCGCTTCCTTCTAGACAGGTACTCTATTAACGGATTTTTTCTGTAAAATCCAAACTTGTGCTGAAGTTGCCTGAGAAAATAGCTTGGGTGGAAGGTGCTGCCTTTGCACGGTGGATCTATTGGATAGTTTGTATTTCACATACAAATTAAATTTTACTTTCTTCACTGTTGTTAATTTTGCATGTTTGTAAGAGATAGTCAACACTAAAAGTAGTTTGGGTATAAAGCAGAAGAACAGAGTAAATACTTGAGAAAACTTTCACTTAAATTCAGAAATTTTTGCATCACTGCTTATTTTAACGTTAAAATTATAAACAGTAATTATCTGTTGTTCGATAATACCACAGATGTGTCTAGGAGAGAGTGAGTTCCATGTTGTGTATATAGCTGAATGTTATGGGATTGGTTAATTGTGCTGTGGGTTATTTATTTTTCTTTTCGTGTTACTATCAGCTGGGCCTGCAGGGAAGAACCTGGATCACACTTTTTAAGTAGAGGATGAGTGTTAGAATTGCATAAGCACTTGTTGGCACAGGCACACTTTAATGTTTTCTTTGTTTTCTTATTTGTACTTTAAATTTGCTTCTGAGGATTAATTGCCAGAACGTAGTTCTTTGTAACAGCAGGCTTCACAGAGAGGAAATGTGCATATGCTTAATGAAAGCAATTAGATAATACTTAAATCAGAGGTATTCAGCTCTTACTACTTATGCCAGTGTTGCTTTTATCTGTGCAAAATGAGGTGGCATTGGCTTTTAACTCCTCTGTTTCATGATTTTAATTAAGGAAAGTTGGATAATTTTCAGCTTTTCAGGACTGGTAAAGGCCCAGGTTCTCTTTACTTCACCCAGATTATGTAGCAGCAGGCTGGTAATACTGCAGTATTGAATAGGCTTGGAGTGGACATCAGGGTGGAAACATCAAGTATCTAGAAGCATTGGAGCTGGCTGCTGTTACCAGCATAGGCACTGCTGGAGCTGGTGGCCCTGCTGTCTGACACATGAAGTGCTGTTCAGCAAAATTGGCTACTGTCTCCATTTACTGGGGGGAAGGCCAAAGCATTCTGCCTGCTCTTGTATTTACGTAACAGTAGTTTTATGAAATACTCATGAGTATTACCCAACTTCAGGTAAGTCATGGCTGAAGATGATTATTTCCTGTCTGATGGGTGTTCAGCAGGATTATTTAGTGGAATTAGTCTAGATCACTTTAGGATTTTGTGTTTTTTTTTGGGGTTTTGTGTGTTGGTTTGGTTGTTTTCCACCGTATTGTTGATGCTAGTTGGAAATGGGGCTCACAGATGCAGCAGTAACTGAGCAGGTAGCTATTAGGCTGATTTGTGGTTTGCAAAAGCATGTTCCTTGGATTAGATGGAGGTATATTGAAAAAAACTCTCTTCCTCTCTCACTCCCCAGGAAAATACAGGCTATGAGCCCTTCAAGGACATTGCAAGCTCAGCAGGTGCCTAACTGCTATAATCCTCTAATCCCTTTCAGCCTTAAAATCATTCCTCTGCCCAGGTTCACCTCATACTTTTTATGACCTAGGAGGTATAACATTTGATGGACTTAAAGCAAAGTAATGGTTTTCAAAATATTGGGGTCTGTTGCTGATTTGTTTTGGAGTAAAATTGGGGCACTACAAAAAGAGTAAAAATCAATGTGAACTACTCTTTAGCAAATGAGAACTAGGCTCTTATCCTTGTTATAAGGTATACTTTTGCTTATAACCCTGCTTTTGGCAGGGTGAAGCACATCTGAGGCTAGAAAAGCTTGTTCTGTCACCAGCACAGTACATGTACCTTCATCTTATTTGGTACATTGTTGCTTGGTTGGGTAGGACTACATTTATTCTGTAGTATACATATGCACATGGACATGCTGATGCTTAGTATATTGCTCCACAGGCTTGTACAGTCTCGGGTCCTCCTGTACACTCTATGCTCTGCATATGTCTAAATATAGTGCATTCAGCACAGCATAGTTGAGAATTTTCAAGTAGCCTGGTAATTAACAGGCTAGCATTTACTTTTCCCCACTCTGAGGCAGATGTGATAATAGGAAACTGATCCAAATGAACCCCAACTGATGATGGATTATTGTAAATATTTTAGTGGAAAATGTAGTAATTTAACAACAACAGCAACAACAAAACACCAACCCTTTAGGTTTTTTTCCAAGGTTGCCAGTGAACACAAGTGATGTTGCTGGTCTTGCCCTTGCTACAGGGGTTACTAAAGGGGTGGGAAGCGTGCACAGGATCAGTCATCCCTGATGCTGGGCAAGGCTGCTGCAGGTAAGGAGCAGTATCTGTGCTTCGTGCCTGTGCTAGGTATGATAAAGGGTCACCATGAAAAGGGTCATTGGGGTCAGCCTTGGGTGTTAGGATAAGGGACCCTTGAATGGTAAGGAGCAGGGTGCTGGGGGACAACTTTCAGAGCAAGTTATGCCAATGTGCATTTGCACTACATAAGTAAAAGTTGATCCTGCCCTGAGGACAGGGGAGGGACTCAATAGCCCTTTGGGCCTCTATGTCCATGACTGTGGTTTTGTCTTAGTGATGTGCTGGTGATGATGTTTATGGATGTGCCCAGCTGTTGTTCTTCATTCTCTTTGTTTGCCATGAAACTAATTCAGTCCTGTGATACCCCATAATTTTAGTTTTACCTCTCTTTGGCAACTTAACTTTAGCTCTGTGTCTCTTTGAGTTACACAGGCCACATTTTGGCTTACCTTCTGTTAATTCTAAAGCAAAATATTTTGAAAAAGCAGATATATTACTGTTGTTTTTCCTGTAAGAGTATGAAATCTTCAAGGAATGCCTGCTGCTGTCTTAATTTCATAACAGGCAATCTGTATGCACTCCTCCATTATTAAGTTGATGTTCCTGCATTTTGTATGTTAAGAATGCAGTTTTCAGAGCATGAAGCTTTTGTTGTGCTTTTTAAAACCATAGCTAGTTGTGCAGTATTATATATACATAGATGTGTGTGTGTGTATAAAATTATGTATATAAAAGATAATATTTCAGGTGCACAGCTTGCGCTTTTAAATGTGCGTGTGCTAGTTTAATAATGTGTTTGGACCTCTCTGATGTGACTATATATTAGTAATTGTGTTCCTGTTACCTTGAGGATGGGTTTGTAGGGCTCTGAATTTGTATTTGATCTCTGTTCTGAGAGATACCACTAGATAAGTGTAGACTTCAGTATAGAAAGGGACCTGAGGACTGGTAAACCAACAGGAAGAGTTCCCATGTGTTGCTGCATATCTTATTTTTCCCAGCAGAAGAGCAGAAGGTAATAGAAGTTTGATTTTGGTTTAAGATTTCATAAGATATGACCTGTAAATATCAGCACCTTCCTGTCATTTAAATAGTAGTGTCATTTCAGTTTCAAGTGGGTACTGAGATGATTATGCTATCAGACAAGACAATCCTTTTGTATCTGTTGAATTTTTATTGGAATAGTATTAAGTATGATGTCTGAGGAGACTTAACATCTTATTACAGAGACATGTTGTTAAGCCTCAATCCTGAAAGGAGCATTTGAAAGTGAATTCTATGGATGCATGCTATTTCTTCCAGTTTCTTTTAAAGACATGCACCATAACGTACACAGTCATTTGAACTGATTAAGAATTAAGTTCTGTATGGCAGTATATGCTAGTCGTCAGTAATAAAACTCCCGTCTAAGTTTAACCAGCTGTCATATTTCATATAGAATTATGAGTTAACAGGGAAAGTTGAAGAAAGCTAAGCTGTGTAAGAGTTGACAAGTTCTCTAAAGGAATGTGCTTCTGGTGTGTAGATGTGAGGTCAGACTTTCTCTTCTGCAACTGGAGTTCTTATACTTGGGTGATTGAAGGGGAGAGGATGTCATCAAAGTCCTTGTCCATAAGCTGGATGAGGTTGAGAGAAGACACGGGGTGGCGTGGTCATGGTGGTGTTGTTATACAAGGGCTGATGATGAGCCTTGCAAGGCAGCACTGCTCTTATGCTCCCTGACCCTCTGCTTCTGTGTAGGTTTCTGCTCGTGGCAGGTGCTCACAGGGCTGCCCCTATGGATTCTTGCCTTGCCCTGCTATTTTTATTTCCTGATTGAATGCTATTTAAAAGGTGCAGTGCTGCAACTGTTGCAAAGTGATCTCCTCTCGTCTACCCACTTCTCTGATTCGTTAAGGAAAAGCAGTAGCAATGTTCTCCCAGTAATGTGTCTTTACTAACCAGTTTCTCTAAAGTGAGATGTAATCAGTCCTCAAGTCCATTTGCTTCCTGCCCTTCCTCCTGCTCAGCACCAACAATCTTTGTGTTGGTGGTTGTTGATTAGGAGAGAAGAGCAGACAGCTCTTCTTTTGGTTGCTAGATTGAACTAAAATCCAATTTGCTTTTACATGGAATGTGAATTCACAGTCATTACATGAATGTTTTTCTTTTAATAATGTTTTTAGAAGTATGTATAAACATGCAATTTTCTTGTTTTGACTGCCTTAATGTTGACACAGATTGCTCCAATGGGTGGGTGTTGTGGTTTAACCCGGCTGGCAGCTAAACACCACACAGCTGTTCCCTCACCCTCCCCCCTCCCTCTCTGGAATGGAGGAGAGAAACGGGAAAGTGAAGCCTGTGAGTTGAGATAAAGGCAGTTTATTAAGATAGAAAATAATAATATGTACAAACAAGTGATGCACAATGCAATTGCTCACCACCCGCTGACCGATGCCCAGCCCAACCCCGAGCAGCCGGCCCCCCCACCCCGGCTAGCCACCCCATATATTGTTTAGCATGACGTCAGATGGTATGGAATACCCCTTTGGCCAGTTTGGGTCAGCTGTCCTGGGTCTGTCCCCTCCCAGCTCTTGCTGCACCCCCAGCCTGCCCGCTGGCAGGACAGAGCGAGAAGCTAAAAAGTCCTTGGCTTAGTGTAAGCATTGCTCTGCAACAATTAAAACATCAGCATGTTATCAGCACTCTTCTCATCCTAATCCAAAACATAGCACCCTACCAGCTAGTAGGAGGAAAAATAACTCTGTCCTAACTGAAACCAGGACAGTGGGGAACAGAAATCAACTGACCTGACAAATTGTAAGGTGTAGTTCAGGCTCCAGGATACTTTTCCTGAAATTCAAGTACTTGCACGTTAAGTGTAGCCCTATTGTTTATCTGATTCCTGCAGCATTTCACTATTTCAAGGTAATCTTTCTGCTTAACAGACTTTGAATGGTTTCTTTTTCCTAGGAGCTTGTGGTAGTAAGTTGTATGTGGCCTAAAAGTTGTTCAGAGGTGTATATTTTAGAGAGGATTTTTTTTTCTTCTGTGATCTTAAATAATAAAAAAAAATAACTTAGATTTCCTATAGTAGCAAGTAATGTCACTTTTAGTATCTGTTTCTAAATTAATATACCACTTAAGACAGAGTTAGGGTATATACTTAACAGTTTACTGCCACTTTCCTACAAGCTGTGCAGGTATTAAATAATATTTTAATAGGTTTTTTACAATAAGCAAAACCAAACAGTACAGAAATTTGTCCTTTAAATGCCTTTTGTTGTCTTCACATACATCCTTTATGTCTGCCTGGATATTAAGACAAATCTAATTATGATACAACAATCAAAAGGTAAGGGGAACTGAAAGGGGCTGGACATGTTCCCCAGTCCCTGCACTTAATTTTTTTTATTAGCATGAATATTTTCATTAACCGTATTTTTTGAAAAAACACCCACAGTGTTGTTTTTAAGCTTAATAAAAAGTGTCATGAATACAGTTGCATTGACATTTCTTTGCATTTTATATTTTTGCCCTTTCTTCAGAGTGACTTTATGATATTTTAAAAACCTTCCATTAGCAAGACTGTGGTGGCAGAAGAAAACTCATTTCACTGAGAAGCATGAGACTTAAAGTTTGGCTCACTGGGAGGCAAGTGGAGCATAAGATGTGAGATCATGGGTCCTCTAGGAAGGAAAATGTCCAGGCTTTAGAAGCAGAGTATCAGATCCCTGGCCATACCAGGAAGGCTCTTGCTGCCTTTGGGTTTCCGGAGGGATTGTGGGATATAGGTTAAAAAAAATAAAATCAAAATCACTTCAGGAAACTTGTAGGGTAGCAAATCTTAATGTAAATCTATGAAATCTTCACAGTCTCTTCTTCATGAACAGAGCAGTAGAGTACCCACCTGCCACACACAAACATGTACACATAGCTTTCTCCTTTTCCAGCCCACAGGCTGGAAAATTGTGGCTAGAAAACCAGGCCCATACAGTCAGTGGTCTGTCTGAGAAGTGTTTGGAGCCACAGCATAAGGAACTGCTATCTTCCTGCAGACCCGTTTGTTAAATTTGGTTAGAAACAGCCTAACTTAATAGTGGCTGCAGTGGTATGATGAAACAGGTTAAAGGAGATGTCTTCCCTGCATGAGCACAGTTTCTGAAGTTTTCCTCGGCACTAAGAGGAGTCACTGGAGAGGAGAAAGATTCCTCTCTAAGCATCAACGAACTGTTTCTGCAAGGGACTTCTAGTAGGTGTTTGTAGAATGTTTCCTGAAATGCCAGTATGAAGTTGAGTCCACCTCACTTTCTGAATTATAACACCAAAGGTCTATAAATTTGAAGTAGTGGTGGTGGTTTCATTTGTTTTTTAATTTAACATGATAGTCCATCCCTGATAGCCAGGCAGTAGCTCCCAGCTCAGCTGCTTTTTGCAGACACAGTAGGAAGCCTTGTGCTACGGGAGCAGCATTGGCTCCTAGCAGCTACTTTTCTATCATCTACAAGGAGAAGTGTGTGGGCTGCTTGAAAGTCTCCCGTGGCCACCAGCCAGACCATGCTGATTGTGTGTGAACGTGCTTGTGCTATGCTAGACTTGCCTCTGCTCTTTCTCAGAGTCTGTCTCTATTGTTGCTTGCATTCATTTGCATGTTTTCGACTCCATTCTTGTATTTTTCTCATTAAATTATTGAATAACCAAGCTCTTCTTTCAATTCGTCATCTTCTTCCTTTTTCTGGTTAGATGACTGTAGGAAAGGTGTCATGTGCAATTGGAGCTATGGCAGAAGTTCTTGTCAATCTATATGTGAATGATCACAGACCTAAGCCACAAACTCCCCCCCTTGAACTGGTAAGGCTAAACCCACAAAGAAACAACAACTTGACTTAAAAGCAGTGTTTTCCAGAGTGTCACCCTGACTTAAGACCATGGTTTTGGAGCACCTCAAGTATTATATCTTAGTCTAACACTTATTAAGAAATCAAGTGCATATTGACAAAACATGCTGATGTGCGGATATGCTGGAATTGTTGCTCACAATATATTCTATTCATATTTTTATTACTTGTCTGTATGAAATAAATCTTAAGGAGGCTTTTATTAAATGTAATTACTGGTACAATTAGTAAAAGAAGGTAGCTATTCATCAAGGTGGCTTCTAAAAGTTTTGTACAGTGCATGTTTATGCAATTATTTTTAACATACAAATGCTGAATCATCATGCTTCATTTTGAAGAAAGCTATTTTTATACTCTGATGCTATCCTGTGTTGAATTCAGAAGCAGTCTCTGGACAGAGCCTCAGGTTCTTGCCCCATTCCCTATTCGCCATCTCCTGCCTTCACTGCTCAGAGATGTCAGGTATTGGGAAGCTAAGTAAGGTGGTGTGTTGCAGTGATGATAATTACTTATTAGCCAGCACTAAACTCTGATTGCTTCCACTTTACTGTAACTATCTGATCTGTTCTGTTAACATCATATTTTGAAAAATGGATTTCTATGCTTTTTCACTTGCATGGTTGTTGATTTGGAAAGTTTTGTGTAGTTCATGCTTCAGAATGATCCAGCACACCAAAATGAGATTAATAAAGGTAGAATCATAGAATCATAAAATATCCTGAGTTGGAAGGGACCCTTAAGGATCATCAAGTCCAACTCTTGACACTGCACAGGTCTACCCAAAAGTTCAGACCATGTGACTAAGTGCACAGTCCAATCTCTTCTTAAATTCAGACAGGGTTTGGTTTAGGATTCTCAGCTTTCAAGCACAAGAGCATGACTCATGACAGTGATAATTGTGACTTACACTTAACATTAAAAAATTGTTCTGAGGCCTTCTTTCGCTGGCAGATTGAAGATGAGTTGTGTGGACTGCATGGTGGTGTCTGTATGTGAGTGGGCTCTGCCAAGCTTGCACAAGTTTGCACCTCCACTGTCCCAGGCATGGCACCCCTCACAAGGTGAGGAGAGGAAGGGGAGGTGGTGGCAGCTGTGGTAGAGCCAGGATGCTCATCTGTACTGACCTATACCCAAGCAGAATGCATAATGCAAATAACTTCTTCATACCTGTCTCTAATAAGAAAGGGGAAGCCCGATGGTGTCTAGTCTATTTAATTCATTTTTCTGTGTCTTTTGCATGTATTATTATCCACAAAAGATAAGGTTTGTGGCAATAAAGAAAAAAAAAAGAAAATCAAGTTAACTGACCAAATTCAACAAAAACTTTGAAAATATTTCATGTTGTTGATACGGGTCATATTTTAAAATCCAATATATTTATAGTATGCTGAAAGTCCATGGTAGGAATGAAGCTGATTTTTAAAATAAACCAAGGCCTAGCTTGGGCTGTTGTCTCAGAAGAAGCATGGCTGAGAGGGGGAAGCACATCTGCAGGTGATGGACATGGTGGCTCAGACACCAGTATCAAAGACTGTCACATTTTTCATTCTTGACTTTAAAGCACAAGCCTATGTTTTCCTCAGGGGTATGAGCTCAGTACTACTGAGCTGAACTGAGTCTTTAGGGCTTCCTTAGCTTCAAACGAATCTCTGTTCAAGACTGGCAAGGTCTGCCTTTGCCTTTGTCCGAGAAGCACTGCTGCCTGCAGCCATGAGTGGAAGTGCTTGGGACACTGTGGCACAGGTTGCTGAGTGAGTATGTGGGGCTGATGCTGCTCTTGGACCTGAGCAAACATGAGGTGCAAGTCCAGTTGCAAGCTTACTTCTTCAAGTCCTTGTGATGTCTGATTTATGAGTTGCTGTGTAGACCTATGGAATTGCAGCCAGAAAGTAATAAATAAATAAATAAGCTGACTGATGCTTATTTTAATTGTGTGTGTGCTGGGGGCTGCGTAAAACCTCAAGCAGCTAAAGCAGCTGCCCATTTGAATAAGAATTTCTGTCTGGACATTGTGCAATGGCTTCATATGCATTTCTGTTTTTCTTTTAACAGGGATCTCTGCGAAAAGAATTCCCTCAGTCTATTGGGGGGAGTGACATTTGTTATTTCTGCAAAAAACGGGTGTATGTTATGGAGCGGCTGAGCGCAGAAGGCCACTTCTTTCACAGGGAGTGCTTTAAGTGTGAAATATGTTCTACAACGCTCCGTTTAGGAATTTATGCCTTCGATGTTGAAGAAGGTAATACAGGAGCTATTTAAGAATATTTTAAAATGTCTGAGTATTGATGCTTTTAATGGAACTGGAGGCAAAAGGCCTGGCCAAGTAGCTCAGTCAGGAGGAGGTCTGCCAAATGTGTTGTTTGTGTCCATGCCGATCTTTGAGGCCTTGTACTTGCGGTTCTAGTCTTTCAAAAGAAGCTGGCTGGGACGGACCTGAGCTTTAAATGAAGAAATCATCAGTGGAAAATAAGTCAAGCAACAAAAATACGGTTTGTCCAATTACAGGTCAAAATCAAGGGGTAGGGGTAGAAAGGTGTTTTTTCTCTGACTGCCAACAATACAGGGCTGTACTCATCTTTCACTTATTGTCGGCCATTAAATAAAGTGCCTTGATAAGGACAAGTCAGAGCAGTAGCAAACTTAGGTGAATATTCTTTCTTTCAAGATGTTCTGGCTCAGGAGGTGAAAGCAGTAGTAGTGGCCAAGCAGCACTGCCATTTATTCCAGTCAGCTGTAGGACAGGAGGTTCAGATCTTGGGCTCCTGATGCCACCTACAGCCCAGGGCTTGTGGATGGGGGATTATTTGGTTTTATTTGGTTGCTTTTTTATGTATTTAGAGGAAAATTATTGCTGTACCTAAATTCCCTTGCTATTTCCAAATGATTTGAGTATATCTGAGTATCAGCCTGATCTCCTTCCACAGGAGGATTAACATCTCAAGGCTAAAGATGGTTCTTTTGCAGTCCAGAGAGTCTTCAGCAAAGACTTTCTTGAACTGGTTATTTGACTTTGCTGCATAATGTCTTTCATTGGTTTATGGCTTGGTATTCATATAATTTTGCTCTTGTGCTATATATTAATCCTAAACCTGTTTGGTAGATGAATAAAAGGCCTTACCTTACTTAATAAATGTGCAAATCTGTGTACTGTAAAAGAAAACCATTCAAAGCTGTAGGCAATGTGCAGAGCCAGTGACCAGTTTTCTAATCCTTTTGCTGGCCAACTATTAAACATCTTGATTTCATCTTTAATAGACAAAATAGTGGGTTTTCAGTGTGTGGTTTTAAACGTAGAAAGTCATGTCGTTTACTTTTTTTCTTTTAGGTAAATTTTACTGTAAACCTCATTTTACACACTGCAAAATCAGTAATAAACACAGAAAGAGAAGAGCGACATTACAGGTCCAGGGAAAGGTATGTATGGGTTGTGTTACTAATGCAAGAAATACTGAGGCAGCTTTATCTGGAGTAGGGTGCAATATGTGTGTAGTCTGGTTTTCAAATGAAATGAACGAAGTCTTCCTCTGTAAAATAAAGTTGAACTTGAGAATAATTGGAAATGAAAGTATATATAAAAACGAAGACAGCAACAGAAACCAGATTTTCCACTTTTTTAGAAGTATATTTAATATATTTTTTAATGCTTTCTATAAGGAGGCAACAGAAGCATGGAAGAAAGAAGAACCCAAATCTACAGAGACCACCACAGAAAGCACTTTAACTACTGCTAGCAGTCCAGAGGACAGGTCCCCAGGTATCCTGACTTCCTTCTTTAAGGGCACTCTAAGTTGGCCCCTTCGGGTGACAAGGGATCTGCTTGACATTCCCAGACGCCTGTCTAACTGGATGCATGGTTTTCTGCACGCTACCAATCTTCATTTCAGGGACAATGCATATAACTATACCTACTTATATGAACTCTTGAGCCTTGGTGTGCCATTCCTCTGTGCTCTTCTAGAGGTACTTACTCATATGTACCGGGAAGCAGAGCTATCACTTGAAAACGTGCTTGAATGGGCAAAAAAAAATCTATAGGGTTTAAATTTTTCTGTGTGTCTTGCTCAGTTGTGCCTTTCAGATTTTCAAAATTAACAGCCTCACTATTTTCCTGAGGATTTTTTTTTATTTTTTTTACTTTTCTTGCAATTTAATGTGTGACTAAAACAAACAGTAGATTCCTTCTGATACAAGCTAGGTGCAATCAAAGTTTTCAATATAAAATGTACTGTATGTTAGAGCATGAAGGGCAGTGTCCAGACACATTTCCAGAACACAGAGACGGATGAAGGATATTTTGTAGATTTTCTTTTCCTGTCCTGTTTGTGATAAGACCACTGGGGGGAGGTACATTTTAAAACCTTTCTCCTCCACTTCTCCCTGCCTCCCCCCCTTTCTTTTTGTTTGTTGGACTAAGAAAGAACTGTTGTTCTTTCAGATATTTGGGTAATATTTATGGAAAAAAATGACTGTGTTTTGAAACCTGAATATGGCGCATCCCTTTTTTTCTTGTTTTCATCTTTGCCCTGGGTTATAAGGTTTATAACTTGCATGAATGCTTTTAAAAAAAAAAGAAAAAGAAAAAAAAAAAGAAATAAAACCATGTACTTAATTCATATTGCTCCTAGTCATGCCTTTTACATTTCTCACATGTGATAGATACCCTTTTTAACATTTTGAAATAAATCTGAAGAGCAAATCACAGCAGAGTGAAAGCTTGATTGAAACTGCATGCCAAAGGAACTGGTAGTATAACTAGACATGACTTACTCCTCAGTTCAAGGCTTCCTCATTAGGTAGCTGATTCGAGGAATATCAAGTTGTGGAATACTCTTATTTTACTGAAATCATGGTTATCATGCCTCCAGACAGGCACTGGTCCTGTTGTATTTGGAATTCTTTAAGAATACAAGTTTTGAACAAACTACAAAAACCTACAAACCTATTTTAAGGATATTACTTCTTAATCAAGTATTTAATTCATTTCAATGTGTAAAGCTGATGGCAAAAAGATTAAAGTCTTATCTGGAGCAGTTGTTAAGTAAGTTTTTCAGGTATCTCTCATCAAGGTCTACCTTCATCAAAAGATGTCAGGGGCAGGTTAAGTACATCTATTTAACAGCAAGGAGACACTGAACATCCCAAATTCTGTTTGATTTGTCAGCCTGGTTAGCCAGTGAGGTAAGCAGGCTTCATGCCTCAAAAATACTTAAATGTTTACAGAATCACAGAATCACCTAGGTTGGAAGAGACCTCCGAGATCACCTAGTCCAACCTCTGACCTAACACTAACAAGTCCTTTTAAGTTCAGATGTTAACCAGGAAATAGATCAAAACATAAATATGACAATATGAATAGCCTAGAATGAAAAGCATCTGTAGCATGTACTTTTAGCCGAAATAATATGGCTTAAATAATAGGAAATAATTTTACATTGAGTTTGTACCAAAGTTTGAGGATGACCTTTTAGTGGTCTGAAATAACTGTGCTACTTACGAGCTGGTTGCTTTTTTCTTTTTTTTTTTCTTTTTTTTTTTTGGTTGGTTGTTTTAACACAATGTGGGAAAAGACAGATTAAAGTTGCTTTCTTCCATGGGTGTTAAAATGAAATGTGTGTTCTGTTTAAAATAAATGACAACTGGATTTTTCCTCTAGATATTTTGACTTAATTTTTTCAACTACAAGGATAAAGCTTTTCACATTTTATAGTCCTTGTTATTGTCTGGGGAAAAATTGTGAAGTATGTGCACAGAACTTGAAAAAAAAGCTTGAAAGAATTGTTTAGTTATAAGGTAGCATTTGCTTGAAATCAATTGCCATTAATGCTCATACATGTAACAAAACTTTGCTAGACTGGACACAGTGACCATTATAGTAACGTGGTAAGCACCTATACATATTTAAGGAAATTCATCTGTACCTCTTTTATAGCGTTTTAAAATTTCTACTTTGGAACACACTATACTTTTTAATTATTTGCTAAAGACAGTAGTTATTTCACTCTAAAAAGAAAAAAAAAAAGTGTGATTTACCATGTTATTCCTGCAACACAACAAACTGCTAACTGATAAAGTTAGACTCACCATCAATTTTAATTTCAATTTGTCAATAGCACAGTCTCATTGAACATTTTTTCCTGACGTTTTCTCCTGCTGTTCACTACAGGAAATTTTCTGCTTTTCAGCAGAATGAGCAAGTGAATCTTACTAGTAGAAAGCTTTTTCTTCTTTTTCTTCTTTCTTTTTTAAAGATGGCAATGGTTATATATAGGTTATATATAGATTTATATAACGGGGGGGAAAAAATCCCTAAATTCCCACAGCAGAATTCAGAAAAAGATAATGCAAAATGAAACCGTTTTCCTGAAGGATCTTAATTATACTACATATTCCACTGGAATTTTGCAGGTGATTTTTGAATATAACAATCTAATTGTTAGATGTGTTTGTAATCTCTTTATCTTAATATTCTGTTAGAAAGATTCATAGTTTTTTGTCCTTATTCATGATTTAATGAAAAAAGCAATTTCATTTTGGCTAATTTTTCTTTGTAATCTTTCTGATGCTTTTCTATATAACCAAGCTAAGTTCTGTATTTTTTTTTTCTGCTCTCTGTCAATCTCCCTCATTACTTTTAGTCCAATTCATCATTCCGGTGTTGCACCCGCTCACTGGCTAAAGCCTTTCTGCACTCAGGTGATTTTTCTGCTTGCCAGTTCCAAAATTGTGCAACTAACACCGCTGTTTGACAGCATTGCATTGTGTTGGGTTTTGTTGTATTGTTTTAAGACCATTTTAGAGCAAACTGTGTGTGTCTGGTATATTAATGGATGTGAGCTTTGGCATGATCATTTAACCTGTTGCTGAGTTCATAGTTCTAAAAAACATAATGTCTGCTCTCTCTGTAGAGAATGTTTTTCTTCTCTGTGTCTGTGTATGTACACTTTCTTGTGCCTTTCAGGCGACTTAGGCAAGTAAATTAATTCTTGAAAGAACCAGTTAAAGGCTTATATCTTTCAAGGAAAGATTTAAAATAAGGTCAGGAGAAGAGCTAGCTGATTCTCCTGGTTAGCATGAACACCTTTTTCCATTGTGCTCAAATACTCAATGAGCAAATTTCTATTGAGCTCAAATATTCAATGAGTGAGCAATGTTTAAGTAGGGTGGCTCTAAGCACTCCTTTGCTTTCATAAAGGAAAATTATGTTATAAAATGGTTCTGTTGAACAGAGCAGCCAAAGCAACACAAGTTCCATTCTTCCATCCCAAATAGCATACTGGGCAGGGTAACAGAAATAGATATATGCTATTTTTAGTCCTCATTGTCAAAATGGCAAGTTTACATAACCAAAGTGTTTTGGCTTGAGCTGCTTTGTTGATTAATATCAGCTCTAATGAGGCCTCATTTGCCCTTTGATTAATATATTTGTCTTGCTGCATGAGAGGCTGCCAATACTCTCCATGATAAATTTGTGCAGTTATTTTGTTTGTATTTTGGCATATAAGATCCAGTATGCGTAACTACATGATAATCTAAAAGGAGAAATGCATCCAAAGAAGAACCAAGGGCTTAGTCTGAAAAGCAAGTGATCTGTGGTTTTGTTTGATATGGTCATGACCCATAGCAGCCTTTCCTGATGAGGATGCCCTTCAAAGGGAAGGGTGATTGGGAACTGTCCTAAGCAGTGACTTGCAGGAAGGGCCAGACATCCTGTGCCACTTGTCCTATTTCACATACCTCAGTCAGGAATGCAAAAGAGCTGCAGGGTCAAGAGCTCCACGCTCCTTATCTTGCTGACCTATATGCTTGCACAACTGAAGCATCTCTTTGTGTGGGTAACCTAAAATGTCTTGATGACTTTGAAAGTCTCCTTGCTGTGCCCACGCAGAAGCATCTGTATTCTAAGCATCGCTTCCTGGAAAAATGGTTAGGACATGGCTTCCTACAGATTTCATATATTTTATGCTATGGTGTTTTATTGCTAAGCTCAGCATGCTTTGAGATGAAGGTCGTAATGTAGAGGTCTGCCATTTCAAACCACTTTCCATCGCTGTGTTTTTTTACCGTCTGTTGCAGAGTCTTCCTAGCTCTTCCTGGCCAGTGAGGATTCTGTCCTTCTCCTCCTAAATCTTCTGTCTTGACTTCACTTTACAATTTTAATGGAATATTTTTATTAAATAGTTTTTAATGCTGTATTTAAATTTTCACATGGAAATTCTGTATTTTGCACACAGTGAAAATTGTTTTAGCTTTATTTATGGTATTTGCTGTAAACAAAAATAAATGTAGTTCTTTATAAGTCTCCTTGTTTCATCTCTTCCTTTTAAAAATATTTCCTGGTGACTTCATGCTTGTTTTACGAATTCCTCTTCTGGTAGATGCTGTTGTGGTACCTTTTGTATTGGTCTGACCCAAAGGCCAGGGGGTCTCACTGTGATACCATAATCACGTGTGTGGTCCTTCACACTGGGTTCCTTGACTATGATATTCTGCACTAGCTATTCTGCTTGAGACCAGGAGGTGCCTGGTGCTGGGATTTATCCTTCCTGGGAATTATAAGTCAGTGTTGCTGAGCATGGAGGCTGCTTGTATTGCATACACAAACAACACTAGTCCTCTTCTCTTTGACTTCTGTTACTTTTCCTTATGTTACTTTTCCCTTAAGTTTTGATTTTAAATTGCATGATTTTTATGACATTTGTTAATAAGTTAAATTCATTTGGAATTTTGTATCACATACAGGAAAAGCAATTAATAACTGGGGGTAAAAACTCCATTTTTATTACTGACTCTAGAGTGCTGCTTGCAAGTTCCCTTTATCTTCTGGAGCCCTGGAAGCTACAGCTATGGTTACTTACTTGACAACAGTGGCCTTGCTTTATTAATTTAATTTACTTAGTTTTCTTTC
This sequence comes from Oxyura jamaicensis, assembly GCF_011077185.1. Taxonomy (NCBI): domain Eukaryota; kingdom Metazoa; phylum Chordata; class Aves; order Anseriformes; family Anatidae; genus Oxyura; species Oxyura jamaicensis. The sequence goes on from NC_048897.1 coordinate 63,302,957, forward strand.
CTTTGTTCTGTCATATTTTTTTTTTAGTTTTATTGTTTTTTAAGCTGGTGTTCTAGTTCTTAAACAGCAGGTTCTCCAAAACAGCTTTTCTAAGCTTTTGTTCTCCATCATCTTCTTTCTTTTGCTCACCCTGCAGTTCTTAAGTTAGCATTTCTGCCTTTGTATTTTAAGGGAGAAATAAATGACAGAAAGAATAGTCCCAAATATTTAATGGAAAGAATCTTTTTTTTTTTTTTTAAGTCAATTTAAATTGAGCTTCGCTAGACTTGTTTGAATAATAGGAATGAATTTTTTTGAAAGTGTTGGTAGAGACAACATTACAAAAGAACAACAAATGTTATTTCCAATGAACTATTCTGTCTGTTCTGCCAAAGAAAAAGCCACCATGCACACTAGAAGGTTTGCTGTCCCAGGGGGAGATTATTTGCATAATGAAAACATAATGCAGGAAATGTCATTTAAGGCAGTACTTGGTGCTTCCTTAATTGCAATGGACAAAGCAATTCAGATAAAAGTAAATGTACTATTCATACAAATTACAGTCTCACGGCAGGTTCTTTTTTTTCCATCTTGATAATCTTGGGCAGAGGCAGTGGCATGGAAACATCAGAAGAGGTTTTCATGTCTGCAAAAATTGATGGCTTGTTTGGCATTGAAGCTTTGAGAAGCATCAGATGTTCAAGCTGTGTTCATAAACTTTCACTTATTCCTGCTAAAATAACAGAACAATAACTTGAAATCGGGGTAACGTTATAGTTTTTTGTTTTGTTTTGTTTTAAAACAAAAAAAAAATAGTTCAAGATTTGTGTATTCCTGGGGAGTCCAATGTTCCTCCAGCCATTCATCCCTGTAAATGGGAGGGTTGGTTCCTCCTACTGCCTCTCTGCTGAGCTCTCTGAAAGCTCTGGTGCTTCCAGTCTCCAGCAAGCACATGCTGTTGTAGACACACCCCCAACACAGTAATGCTGTGCCCTGGTGTGTAGCTGAAAGCGGGCAGCTGTGCCTGGTAGAAGGGCAAACGGGCTGCTCCTCTGATCTCAAGCTGCCACTGAACTGGGTCCTTTCCAAAAACCATGGGTCTGGAGCAGGTGATACTGATGCCTCTTGACATAGTCAATACTTTCTAAGATTTGACAGCTACTTGTTATAGATACTGTTGTAGTGCTAAAACTGCAGAGATTATGTTTGCTGTATCTGACAGGTTCAGGAATTGTGCACTCTTTCCTCTTTATACTGGTTCAAATCAGTTCTGAACTTCTCTGTTGCCACTAGGGCCATTTGGTTTGGAAATAAATGCACAGGTGTGGTTTTTTTTCTTTTCTTTTTTTTTTTTTTTTAAAGCCAGACTAATCATTCATAGAGTATCACAGCATTACCTGCCTAAATATCAGTTAATGAAAAGCAAACATGCCAGAGTTACGTAAAGGTAACTATCCTTTATTATAATTATGCTAACACTTTGTAATGAAAAAGATCTTGCCATTTTTAAGCATACTTTATTTGAGAAAAAGTACAGACAAAACTTCTTAAAATGGCTTGGACTCAAATGTCAGTCTTTCATTAACTCTACCAAGAAGAATAATTTCTGTTCCTCTCAGTTTCTTCTAGACTGCTGCAGCAATAAAAGGCCAGTGAATGTTGCTTCTCTATGTATTCCAGCCTCAAGGAAGGGCTACGGTCTGTGTTTTCCCACAACATCATGGCAATTAGTTACTATAATTGGCTTTAATTCGCTCCTTGCTCACTCATTCCTCACATTTCAATCAAAACAATGAGTTCTGAAATGTCCTGAATTCTGCATCAATATTTATGATTTTGAAGTATGACATGTTTGCAGATGATTTTTTTTTTTCCTGGAAGATCATGTCGCTGAAGATCAGAAGACATTATCTATTAAGGCTTGATCCAAGTATACATATTAGTCATATAAATATTTCTGCAAGCCTCTTTCCTTTTCTTCATGATCTGAGTTAACATAAAAAGAACAGAAGCTTTGATCTCATTTCATCAGGTGGTGGGCTCCAAACTCATTTGAAATGGCCGGAATTTCCAATATGTTCTTCTGAAATGTGAAATTACAAAGACATTTGCATGCTACTGTGTTCTTGCATTTGCTCTTTCACCATTTGTTCTGCAGGAATTAATTCATATTTTATTCTAAGGTTTTTGGTGCTTGGAATCTTTCTGTAAAGAAAAATATTATTTTAGCAGGTATTAAATTGCTGATCACTTCAGAGACTTACACCATTGAGGTTGCGCTCTGAATTTGCAATTATTATATGCATTAATATACCAGACTAACACAGATTGCTCTGATAAAATATACCTTTGCTCTAAAATTTATAGAAAATCTTATCACAGTAGTGTTGTTTTTTTTTTTGAGGAGCACATTTCCATAAATATATAAATTCAGTATATCTAATAGGCTTTCAGTTAGTTGCTATTTCCTTTATCTCTGTATTATTTTTGCATAGTTTGTATTAGTATTAACGTGCACCGTCCTGCACGCATTCAAAAGTTGTGTTCTTTGGGCTCTGTCTTGCTTTGTACTTCAAGCTCCCTGTTTATATTTTGTTCCTGAATTCAGAAGTGTCTGTTCATCAAGTAAGTGGCTGCTTTGAAAAAGCGCTTTGCTGCTGAAGAACATGTGTAGGTTCTGGCCTAGGCCCACAAGGGAAGAGGAGAAGATGCACTGCTGATGTGGGGACAGGAGGAGAAGGTGGTGGAAAAGCCCATCCCCGAGCCCTGGGGAAGAAGGGGCAGCACAAAAGCAGTTGCAAGTAGCAGTGGTTGGAAGCCGGGCAGGTAATCTGGCCCCTCTTCCAACTGAGAGCAGTGTACCCCTCCACAGAAACAGGAGAGCAGGCTGGCTTTGTTTTTTGCCATTTGTTAGACACCATAACATAGAATTGAATTCTATAGACAAACAAGCCCAAGTAAAAAGGAATAGACAGGTGGGAAGAACTGAAACCTGTGAAATGTCAGACATATCTCTTACTGAAGTCCTTTTTCAAGGACAGCAGTCTAGCTGGTGGTTTCTCGGGTGTGATGAAAAATCGAAGTTTGATAAATACGGGACATGAATCTGGGAATGCTGTTAGAAGCCCTATAGCCCTCTAGGGTGGATCTGAAATACCTCAATGGGATGTGTCTGGTTTTGAGCTCTAATGCAGGTAATGCTCTCATTTAACCTTGCATGTTTTGAAGCAGAGGCAACAGGGCTCATCTGAGCTTATTTTAGGTTTGAGCTGGGATTTTGCTCCAGTGTGGGCTGGTAGCCAGTGTATTACAGCAAGACGAAGGCCTAAGCAAGCTGAGGTGTCATAGTTCGTTGTGTTCCCATCTCACAGTCCCACGTGGGCTGGACTTCCCTGGTGACTACTTTTTTCTCTGTATCTCATCCCTGTGCTTGCTTGGTTCATTTCAACTGTGCTTCCAAAGTACTGAAGACACCTTCCTTCTGCCCCTGCCACTTGCTTAAAGCACTGATGCTAAGCAGGACCCATAAATGATTTTTGGGGGTATATTATACAGTAAGAAGCTAGAGAGGCAGTAATATGTGTTGCGTGTGCTACAAATCAATTTGTGGTCTGCTGACTGAATTTCTTAATGTCAGTTTTTGGTGCCAACTGGTTTTTGCTTTCACCACCGGAGCTGCCTACGTTTATGAGTAACTCCACTTCAAAATTATTTATTCGTGTAATTGCCTTAGTCAGCAGCTCCATACAAGGCCAGGCAGAGTCCTCTCATCCTGTGAATGAATTATAGGGTGACAGTGATGCCAGGCTAAAAGCCTCAGGATTGCCAGCAAGCTAGGCTGAGGTCCTAGGAGGGGGGTGCACTGAGCAAGCTGAGATGGCTTTTTTTTTGCAGGAGGGGTGGGCAAGTGCAGGTTACTTCTTCAGTGAAGGGTTTTATCCGTGTTAGCTTTGTGCATCAGTGAGAGAAAGGTCTCTTCCCTGAGCACTACTGCCCTGGCTTTGGGAGGGCTGGCAGCCAGATGGCGAGGTGGCACAGCCGAGCTCCTGCAAACCTTGTCCATGTCACAGGAGTGCAACAGTAGCTGGTGCTTTTGGGCACAGTAACAGCAGCAGCACCTGGGATTTTGGTGCCTTTCATCTGAAGGTTTGAAAGCCCATTGCCATTACTGAATTGCTGTGACAGCTCTGGGTAAGTACTGCTCCTGTTCCACAGGCTCCAGTGAGTCACAAATGCATGATGTGTCAGAGGCGCCAATACATCATATCCCAAATACAGGTTGTGACACCTGATTCCAGGAGGTTTCTTCCTTCCTCCACCCAGACAAAGCTCTCACGCAGATTCACAACATGGGCAGGGCTCTAAGATATCACTGCTCTGGATGTGAGCAGTCAGGGCAACCATGAGGTGTTTTCTGGACCAGGCTCCAGAAAAATAGGAGCTTTTTTGCTGGCTGCCAGCATACTGGGAGTTTTGTGCCCCCAGAGGAGAGGCTGATACCATTTAAAAGTTTTTCTGTCTCTGTTTCTGTATTTTGTTTTTTATCTGCCTTCAGGGATGTTTTCCAAGTTTGTATTAGTTGACACATTTATACTTTAGTTAGCTCAGCAAGGCTTACTCCCCCTTTCTGCTTATGCATGACTCTCATTTGGTCTGACTTGTCTTAGCTGAGAAATACCACCATATCTTGCTTAAAAATGAATTTTCGTCTCACAATTTAAGAGTAGTTGAAGATGAGGAGGGTGGATAAGCATGAACACTTTCAGTTGCTTATGGCACAAAAGCATTGACTTGATTTGCAGGCTGCTGCTGCTGGCTTGGTTTGGATTTTTTTCAGACATTCAGTGGGGCATCTGACCATTTTTGTCCAACACAGGCGGAGGCACATACAAAGCAGTAGCTCTGAAGCAAAGCTGATAAAAACTTGGCAGTAACCTGGTGGCTGAGGAGGCTGGCCCTGTGCTGTCTGTGGGGAAGAGGTTGTTACTTGGGCTTTGTGCTGCTGTGAGTGGCATACGTATGTGCCCCCTGTCCCTAGGGAGAGGGAATGGCCTGTCCAGCCCAGCTACCCACAGCGAGTGCTTGGCTCTGCCCAAATTTGGCTGGACCCTGAGCCCCTGTCATCTCCTTGTCAGGTTGCAGTAATGTCTTCTGCCTGGTGCTAGTTTGATAGGTGGCTCAGGAGCAACAGCCCATGCAGAGAGCCAGGCTGCCCTGTCAGATGGGACATGCTACTGTAACTGCTGCTGCTGCTTGTCTGTTGGCCCCGGCTTTATTGGTGGGGACACTCAGATGCTGGAGTGATCGACACCTTAATAAATGATAGTCACAGAGGGTGCGGATGGCCCCCCTGGAAGGGGCCTCTCCTCTGCCCTGTGTGTGGTGGCACATAGTTCCCAACATGTTTCTGCAGGGGCTCAGTATGTGGGCCTGTCACAGGATTGACGTGTTTCCCTCAGGTAAGCAAAACTTGCACCGTTAGCTGGCATAAAATGGCAACAATTGTCTGTGCCTTTCTGCAGAGCTGAACTGATGCAACATGGTTGAGACACCAGCACGTAACTCAGTACCCTCACAACACGGAAATCGCTGCTGTGTTGGCACAGCCTTTGTGACTAGGAAGAGAAACACAGTGACTGATTCACCTGCTTTACAGTAGCAGAGGGGAGATTACCTGAGGTTGGACCACTCTTAGTTTTTTTGTTGGTCACAGAATAGCAGTAAACAGCTCTGAAATTTGAGTTTTCAAAAACCCTCTAGGCCTCTGGGGACGCTGTTACAAAAAGCAATGGAAAAAGGCAAAAATGTTTCTTAGGATGTGGTGCTGGCATCATCGCTGGATGTTGTTCTGTAAGCAACTGAGTATTTTAGGCCTGTAGAGGGGAGAATCACAGTTACAGTGATCTTGTGGTGATGCTGCACTTGCCTGCAGGGAGGTCGCTCCTGTGGCATGACGGGATGGCTCTTCTCAGTGCTGCTGCGTATGGGGACCTCCGAAAGCTTCATTATGTTCCTGATTAGAGGAACATAGGTATTGCTGAGCAATAAGCAAGCTGCAGTTTGCTACTCAGATTTGATAACCAGATAGGAACAGGCCACTACCAAAGAACCAGCCCTGTTGACTGCTCAGCCGCAGTCGCTATGGTCTGGCAGGTTAATTCTTGCAAATCCACCGCCCTGGAGCCAGTAGCTGGCTGAACTAGCTCTGAAGGTCAGTCATACTGTCAAAATGTTATCATTAATTTACCCTCATTTAGTAAATGATTGTGGTGTTTAGATTACTGGTGCTGTGAGGAAATAACAAGTATTTGTACTCCTTGATCCTTTGACTCCTGTGGAGTTAAAGTCAAGCCTCTATCCAAGTTTTGTAAACCTTCTAATGTTGCAGAGATGCTGTGATGTCTTCGTCCTTCACCGGCTGTACTTCAGACTCATTTGAGACTGATGGGGCTGTTTCAAATGCAAGAGTGAGCTGCTCCTTTGTCTGACTGGAAGAACATGGAATTGAGAAAACCTGGCATGACACTTAATGGAGAGTAGAAGTGTTGGGTTTTTTTGTTTGTTTTCTGGAAAGAGATCTGAATCTGTCCATAGGGTCTGCATGGACCATTTGGCCAAGCCTGTTTTGAACACCCCTGGCCTTCCAGTGAGCACTGGTCTGGCTGTAAGCCCTCAGAGCAAGCTGTGGGGACATGGCTCACTTACCATGCAATTTAGCTAAATCCGTTCACTGTAAGGAAAACAGTTGCTTCTCTCCCAGTGTGGGAATGATGAGGTAGGTTTTGAAGTACAGACAAAGGGGAAATTGTTGATCCAAATTTTTCATCCTGTTGGAGTGGGAGGGTCAGATGAATGTAGAATTGTTCTGTTTCAGTTGCTGACTGTATTACTATTGTTTAAATAACTGAAGGCAGCTAGTCTCCATCATTTGTATTTAAAACAACAACAGCCTTACAGCCATGTTATTTACTCTCAGTGCAAGTCAGTCAGGAACTCTGATCAAAAAAGCTTTGACTGAGGAGAGACACTTGCACTGAGGACACCAACAGTAGAGCTTGTGTGTGGAGATGCTGCTGCTCCCAGGACACAAAGCTGCTAAAATTGGCCATCTCTGTGTGGGGATTATTATCTGAATGGCACTCTTACTGCTGAAGTTAATATGCCAGTGTTTTGAGTGTTGTTCTGCATTATAAAATGTGTTGCAAAATATTTTCCATATAGACAGGCTTTAGATCAATGCTTTGTTTTTTTCTAGGTGTAACTCAGCATAAAGGAATACTTCCCAAAGCTTCCAGTTGCCTTCTGTGCTGGCAGTCATGGAAAAGCAGGGAAAGGAGGATTGTTGTTGTGCACAGTGACAGCAGTGGATAGAGAAGTTAAAATAGATGTTTTATTGTTTTGAGTTAGACTTGGCTTCTGTATCTTTTGGAAAATTACTCTAAAATAACTTTTGTTTTGTTTAGAAAAGTTTAAAACTGAGAAACTGAATCCACATCACCTGAGCACAGTGTCAGGTTTTTCCTGAAGTGGGAAAAAATTGCTTTTGTTCTGCTGGGCTTCAGTTTGGTACTGAAGTGAATAAAACCATTCCAGTCTTTGCCAGGGTTGGCACAACATTTCCCAGTAGATGGCTCTCCACAGCACATAGAGTAGTTGATTCCCTCAGTAAAGGGCGAGAACAGCCTCATTTTCTGTGTTTGCTGTGGACTGGTGGCAAACTGCAGCCATCAGCCTGTGTGCTTCAGCCAAGCCTGGCTCTACTCTTGATTTGTGGCATATGGTTTCATCTTGCTGTTTAAAAAAAAAAAAAAAAAAAAAAAAAAAAAAAAAAAAAAAAAAAAAAAAGGGAAAGTGTGATGGGGCTGGTTTCATGATACCACAGAGCTGCTCTCATTGCTGTGGCAAGCAAAGCCCTTCTAAGCCCTTACTTTGGGCCAGGTCCCTGCTGTACCACCAGCTGTCAAGCCACCAAGGTGTCCAGGGCCTCTGAAACTGCACAGTTGAGTACCGTTGCCCTTGTTAATGACAAGGGTGGTGGTGTCACAAAAGAGAGTGCCAGGACAGTACTGTATGGATGACAGTAACATAAGGAATGGAAAACTTAAATTCTCTTAGTGCCAGTAGCCCTTCAGGCAGAAAGTTACGGTTGTGCAAGGGCATCAAACAGTCCAAGCATCCAGCCATGCATGCTGCAGAGCACCTGTTGCTACTCGCTGAGTGGACGGCAGGAGCGCTGCCCCGCTTGCTTGCCTGCCTATGCCCCTTCACAGAAAAATGCCGAAGGGCATGTGAGGGGCTGGAGATTAGCACATTATCTCCTTGGCTTGCTTGCACTGACTAGTTGTTGTGGTTTAACCCGGCTGGCAGCTAAACACCACACAGCTGTTCACTCACCCTCCCCCCTCCCTCTCTGGGATGGGGGAGAGAAACGGAAAAGTGAAGCCTGTGAGTTGAGATAAAGGCAGCTTATTAAGATAGAAAATAATAATGATAATAATAATAATAATATGTAC